>NW_015639507.1:1164082-1178511 GCF_001515625.1 Sinocyclocheilus rhinocerous
ATAGGGAAAGAAAGAAAGTAAGCAAGTGAGTGAGCGAGCGAGAGAGAGGAGGAACGAGGTTGTCGACTGAATCACCACCACCTCCGCCACTTCACCACTCCTTTCTCTTGGCACGGGGGAGTGAGTGTGGGACTGGACACCCCACACGGTTCCCTCTCCCCCATTCCCGTCCTCCACCAGCAGACCCACTTCTCCAAATGAATTCATTCATCTTCTTCCCTCCTTTTGTCATTTTCATGTCAACCTCCCTCCGCTTTATTATTATTATTTTATTTTCTCTCCTTCTCTCCCCCCTTGTCCTCTTTTCCGAGCTCTCCCACACATCGCTATCCCACTCGTTTTGTCATGGCCAAGGAAAAGAAAATGATCGTCCGACATGCCGCAAAAGCAAAAGAGGAGCAACGGTACGAGGAGAGCTCTGTCCGGGCGTGGAGCTCGAAGCCGCAAGAAGCCGGTCCACTCCTGATGGATTATCCCGAGTGGAGAACTCGGAACGCCAGAGAGAAAAGAACAGAGCCATGCTGAAAACCTGAGGTGGGAGGGGACGATCATTCTTGTTCTTTTCTAACATTCAGATAGTTCTCAACTCGTTCTCAGTTGATTAATTCGATATCTTGTTTTTTGCTCGCATCTCTGAACCCCCTTCCCACCCTCTCACGTCTCTGATTTGGGACGATTTGGCTGTTCATTGCGAAGAATTCTCAGGACTGTGCTCTGAAAAGCACTTTTCAATCTAATTAATTCCTTTCTGAGCTGAGACTCGAAAAGAAGCCTTTTTCCCCCTCTTGGTCTCCCTCCTTTTGAGACCGAAATAATTGGAGCCGTGGACTCCACTGTAACTGTGCCACAGGAGCAAGTTGGACCAATCCGGACACAACACCTGGTGCAGTGTTTACCAAAGGAGCCATTTCCCCCCTTCTTCCAAATCACTTTATTATCTATGGGAGGGGGCACAACCACCCAAGCCTTGGGCCTTAGTGATCCGGATATGCTGAGGAAGAAATGGAGAAAGAGAGACCTCCAAGGAGATGAAAGCCAAAGCGAACTCAGTCTTCGAGCTCAAATCCGAGATCTTGATGAACCTTTCCTAAAAAAGAAGACACAATGAGGGACCATTCTGATCTTGAGACACTTGACAACCTTGTGTATCCACTCAAGGCTTACAAAACCAGCTAGAATAGATGAACTATCATCTCCTCCTTCATTTCTTGTCTTAACTTAAGACATAGAGTCAGATTTAAAGGAAAAAAGCATATGTGCCACGAATTGGCCTCAATTTCAAGGCTCTGAAGAAACTTGGACAAGACTGGGAACCCTTTTTCGTGCTGTATTGTACTTTTTTCCCAGCCTTTTCTTTGCCTCCGCCCCCCTCTTTCTACGTTAAGTCATTCACTGGGGCACTTTTGCTCCCCCTCCTCCTTTCAGTAGCTGAAAGCCGTTGATCGCTAATCCACGGCCGTTTCGTCAGATTCTTGCGCTGATTTCTACATTGATTGGCTGTCTACTTCAGAACCTCTCTGGCTCCCTCCTCTTGTTCTTTAACTCTCCTTCATCCACTTCTCACTCTCTCATCCCCCTCCCTCCCTCTCTCTCTCTCTCTCTCTCTCACCCTGCCTCATTGTCTCTGTGTGCGGCATCAGTGCTGCTGGAAGCCAGTCCTTTTCACTGCTCGCCAGACAGAGGAAGGCAGAGGTGAGTCCCGTCAAATGCATCCTGAACGCCGTTGCCCACCCTGTCTCTGACATCGCTCTCTGAATGTGAACATCCACCATTGTGTTTGTGTTTATTTGTTCTCAAAGTCTTTGTTGTCATTTAACACAAGTGTGATTTTTCTGTTTTTCCTGTTTGGTTTTGGAGGTGTGTGTGTGTGGTGGTTGGGTTCTGGCAGGTGTTTTTGGTAGTCGGATGCAGTTTTGGGCTGGTTACTAGAGTGTGTGTGTCTGATTGGGATGCGTTGTCGCTCTTGGAGCATTGCTGTGGTTGCCTTATCTCCAAGTTCAGCGTACAAAAAGCCTTAAGGCTCCAAAACGCTCTGCAGAATGAGAGAATCACTGACCGGCGCCTCAGCTTACGTATATGCTTTACGTAGTGCTGCTGTATATGCGTCCTTGCATAGCCACAGGACTCGCATTATTAAACGCATACATACTGTATTCATATATATTGATATGTACTTAAAAACGTCTAACTTTTACTCTCAAACACACTCTCACACAACGTGTATTTCACTATGGCAAATTTAGGTGTATCCCCAGGGCTGGACGGAAATAGATCCCAAGCTAAATCAGGACAAGCACCAAGACTCCATGGAAAAAAAGGTGTTACACACAACCAGGCTTCCGTGTAAAAACTGAAACTGAATTAAAAGACAGCGTTTTAATGGCGACAAAGAAAAGACAGACTGAAAGCAAGCAAAGGTGGATTTAAATGGTGCCGGTTTTGTGTGTTTTTACCGTATTTTACCGCCATCTCTCCATTTGTCCCATAAAAAGCTGTTCCCTCAGTATCACCTCATCCCTAAATCGGATCACCCACATATTGCACCAAGACCTTCATCTCTTATTGGATGCTAATATGTGTTATTGTAACATTTATACATTTATATATATATATATATATATATATATACAATAACACACACACACACACACACATATATTTATATATATATATATATATATATCATTATTACTTTTCGTTCAGCATGTAACCGTTACCGTCTGCTACAATTTTCTGTTTTTTACCATCACATTAAAATCTCTTTGTTCTACAGATTGCTATAGAGACCTTGGTCTAGTATTGTTGCTTTCAAGTTGTTTGGCTTGGGCACTGGTGTTTCTTGCAGCAGCTTAGACAATTTAAGTTTATCTTCATTTGCTGCACGGGCGCAGATACAAAAGAAATGCCATGTTTCCTTATTACTTCTCACAAAATGTCAGCAAATGTAACTTATGCTCATATAAGACAACAAGTGGAACCGTAGACGGTAGTGCAGAGTCAAAAGACACCATAAAGTGGAGTTTTCACAGCTAAACAGGATTCCCTCTACATTCAGGGTTTCCCTGCCACTTAGAGTATAATGTGTCTGTGTGTGTGTTTGAGCGAAAGGAAGGGGAGGGGAGTTGGACACACATTATGCGAGAGACGATTGACAGTAGCTAAATTGGTTCAGACACATTACGGTTGGATCTATCCCTTCTATACAGCAGGGACGGACACCTATGGAGGCTACGATATATGTTGCCGTCTCCAAAGCAGCAGGTCTTCTGAATCCTGTCCTCTCGTTTGAATACGTGTCTACATGAACAAAGGGGTCCAAAAGATTGAGGGATAGTTGTACACACCCTACATGACACAAAATACAATCCAGCAGTAACAATAAACAAAGCGTAGTAAAAAATTGTGATTTCTGTGTTAAAAATACCAAGAGTGGCAGAGTGGAAGCGCGGAAGCGACAGGGTCTGGCGGTCTCACTGAGATGCCGGTGTCCAGAGATGGCAATTCCTCCACACCTCCGGGCTCGGATACTTAAGATGACACCTCTGACAGCCCCGCTGTCACTATCAGACTCTGCCGAGAGATTATCATCCGCCTCGAACAATGTCTCAGAGTCCCCTGTTGTCCTTTCCACAACACTCCGGCTGCATTCATTTGGTTTCCTACGCCGGTTTTCCAGGGAACTCAATGACCCTGAGGACAGGTTTCAAGATGCTGTCCAAGTCCTAGATGTGTAAACTTGAATTCAGAGTATATGTTGTTAAATTGGTATGGGTTGCAAGTAATCGCTCAATGCTTTTTGTGGTTATTTCAATGATTTTGAAGTGTAGCATTCGTTATTTGCCGATACTAAAGTATAAATGATTACTAAAAATGGTTTTTAAAATAAAATTTTGGTTCCAATAGGCAATCAACCATTACGTCATTCTGTAGCCTGTTGCTGTGGGCGTCACCCTTTGAGAAGGGTGGCGTGACTTTTGCCGTCCCCCATCCAATCGCTGTTTACACCTCCTCTGCCCAGCTGCATATTCAGGGCGTGGCGCATTCTCTCTGACAGCCATCATTCTGTCTGTTTTGTCATTCGGCTTTCGAGGCAAAGAAGTTAAAGATATAGTTCACCAAAAAATCATTAACCTCAACCCCCTTGTGTCATTTAAATTCTGTATGACTTACTTTCCCCTGTGGAACACAAAATATCAAAATATCTTTCGAAATATATTTGTTAGTGTTCCGCAGAAGTCACACCGGTTTGGAACAACTTAAAAGTGAGAATTTTCATTTTTGGGTGAACTATACCTTTAAAAGTACAATTGTTTCAGAGTAATAAATACAAAGCATTTTAGAGAATTAGACTTGTAATGCATATCCTGATTTAACATTTACAGTATAGTTGTGGCACCCGCCGGGCATGTCTTAAGCTTGTTACGGTGTTTTTTTGTTTTTTTTTGTCAGGCGGGCATGACATGATTGTGTTGTCGAGGGGGGAACCCTGCCTAGTGCACAGCAGCTGCCACTCTCGTATCGAAAAAGAGGGGGAGAGTTGAGCATCTTACATTTGAATGATGAGAGCTCTCCAGCATACAGAAGCGTGGCCCATTCACTCCCTAACATTCCCTGGCTCTTACTCATTTTCTGGGAAGAGGGGCGCATCGCCCACCAGCCTCCTTTCGATGCCGCCCTCCTCCGTTTTTGTTTATCCATTCTCTCATTTTCCTGAGGTTGAATGAATACATGATGATGCCTCCCCTGCTGGCCCCCAACTCCTGGGAGGTGCGAAGAAAAAAATCAGTGCGATCTTGCAGGGGAAGACATTTGCCAGAGATAAAGCTAATTTAATCCGATGAAATGTGACATTTGGCGGCGGATGCTCCCACTCGGCCAGAGTGCAGGTGCCGCATCAAGATTAATGAATCGCCAACAGCCCATCCATTCGCACAGAGAGAGAGAGAGAGAGAAAAACAGAGGGTGCAGGGGGTAGGGTCGGCGAGAAAGACTGAGATGTACTGAAAGAGAAAGGGAAAAAAGAAAGAAACAGAGAAAGAATCGTTGAATGCAGTAGAGGACAGTGGTTGGTGGGAGGTCAGGTACTCTGTGAAAGGAGGCCGTTGAGCTGCGTGCTGTGTTTTGTCACTGGGGACCTGCTGCGAGAGATTGAGAAGGCGGCTACCTTGATTAGAAGTGAGAGTTCTTGCTCCCCATCTATCTTTTTTTTTGTCTTTCCATTCCTCCTCTTCATTCCGCGATCCCACTGCTGTTCCAAACCGACTTGTATAAGAGGCCGCGGCTTGTTTTCGTGTCTGTGCGCACATATGCGCTAGTATGTTTACTTGCGTAGTTAACGGCACCCACGTTTGGTGGGGAATTTCCTCGCGTCAAGTGCGCAGCGCTGCCAAATAAAGCAGATTGGCACTTTCGACACATGCCAGAGCGTAATAAATACTTACTGCCACTCACGATTACTTCTACTCTGAATTTCATTAGGAAATCAGGCCTATTATCTCTAAACTATTAGCTTTTCAAGTCAACATTGCAATTATGAAGTGTTTGTAAATTACTTAATTAAGTTAAATATGCATTTTATGTGTATTTTATATTTTTGTTTTGTATTATGAAAATATTATTTTATTATTTAAATATGATTGTAAATATTTTTTACAATAATAAAAATATTATTTACAATTTTATTTATTAATTATTTAAAATGTATTATTGTATTATTATTTGTGTGTATATTTGTGTATATATATCTTTAATAATAATATGAATAATCATGTGTGTGTGTGTGTGTGTGTGTAAATTAATTTATATCAATATATTAATATAAAATTATATAGTCTAAGGCTGTTTGGCAATCTAAAAAGTAACTTGTCACATTAATGTACAATATGCAATCACAACAAGTGTGCACTTATGATTTTTAAGGGCACTGAACAGCTAATCCAATCAGAATATCCTAAACTATACATATATCTGTTTTATAATTGAAACTTCTAAAGACTTTGGTCCCATTATGGACAGGTAGCAGGTGAGAGGGCCTTCAGATTCCCCTTCCGTTGCTTTCCGACATCACCTTGACCTTCCTGTCTCCTAACTGGGAGGGTGACAGGATGTCCTCATTAGAAGAGGAAAAGAGGGCGTTCTGCATTCACCAGGGGACTTGATTACCATATAAAGTGACAGTGTACAAAAACAAAACGGTAATATGCGGTAGGAATCTCAACTTTTGACCTTGATGAGAGATACTTTGCTGCGAACTGGCTACATATTAGCTTGATGCTGAATTATAGTTCCCAAGAGCCATCTGTATCCAGTGAACCGGTAACAGTATCTTTTTCCTATGCAAATAGAGCACTTGTGTGGAAATGATAACCAGAGGAGCTACAAAATCTGCTGTTTGCAGGAAACTGCACCTCCTCTGCAATCACCAGAGGATGATGTTTTTTCTTAGTATTTCTGTGAGTTTCTTGCAAATTTACATGTACAGTCCTGAGATACTGCATTACGTTGCCTCATAGCAAGCATTAAATCCATGCCGACACTAGATCGATATCACATATAAGGAATAATATACAATCAACCGTCTTAATCGCAAAATAAACACAAAAAATGAACATGAAATACCGATTTTGAGTTTAAATGAGAGCGACTACAGGAGACGGCACAACTTTTAGGGACTCGGTTGCCTGGAACAACGGTTCATTATGCAAATAATATCTGACTGGAGCATTCTATGACTGGCCAATCAGAATCAAGAATTCCCTAGAGCCCTGTAGTGATCAGAAATCTCTCCGAAAAAAGATTCACTTACGAATACAGACCTTCTTTTATACTTACTTCCCCTCCTTGACATCCGGCTCGGCTTTACCGGTCATGTGGTGAAACTCTGAATCTGTGGCATCTCTGTAAAAGCATTGTGACCTTTTCTTACCTGGTTACGCTGCTTGATTTTGTACCTGGTTACTTGAAGATAATCCTCCGGGGAGCAAAGCACAACATCACTTACACGCACAGCACTGTTTTTATTTAAGACTGATCAGATCCAGCATCTCAGACGGTCTCCACAGGAGGCAGAAATAGGCTTACGTCCACATTTCCCTCCTTTTGAGTTCCTCATTCCAAGCGGCCACTTGGATTTCTCGCTTTGAATGCGCTCTCTGAGGAGAGCTTTACTATGTGGGCCAGGATCTGTCCATATGATTAGTGAGCCTGATAAATGGGACTGTATAATTATGTTGTGACTATTAAGGAGTAGCGGTTAAGCCATTCTATAAGAAGTGTGTATATAATTACATGCCGTTTTATCAATAGGGTTGTGCACATCTCAAAAGAGCTCATGCTGAAGGCAGCTGTTCTGTAGAGCTGGACAGCACAAAGACCAAATAGAGTGTGTCTCTCTCTCTCTCTCTCTCTCTGTCTCTCGCAGTCTATCTCTCACTCATATCCCCACTCTGCTTAATCCCGTGAAAGAGCAATTTGCCATATCCTAGTGCTGCTCAGCAAGGTAATGGTGGCCTAGCGGTTTTGTGATTTGGCTGGTAACACAACGGTTGTGGGTTCTGAAAATGAGCACAGTCAACAGTTACACTGAACATATCTTACATGTATGACATATTCAATATTAATATGTCGGTAATACCAAAGTAAACAACATCAACAACATGAATATTGAAATAATTGTAATTTTAGTTGTAATTGATTTAGTGGTAGGACAGTATTTGCATTTGGTTCTTGTGAAATTTCTTGATAACATTTCTGATTCAAACATCAGTGACAAAAATATTTATAGAGTTATATAATATTATAACTCTTAATAAATAAATAATTTATAGTTATATAATATATTTAATTTAATGTAATAATTTAATAATAATTCAATATTTAAAGCATTATAACATTATTAATATTATTAAAAGTAGTATTAAACATAATATTATTGATAATATATTATTATCTCTTTTTGGCAGCAATGTCTTTGGTTTCCCCATCTATATATATTATTTAATATATTCTTTTAATATATCTAACATTTCTGACTCTGGTAAAGGAACCAAGAAATTTAGGGGTATAAAGGAATCAAGTGTGTAAGAGATTTTCTATTGCTCTTTTGACGTAGACATTGAACTGCAGGTTGCCACAGCAGAATTATAGTGCTAGTATAAATAAGCTGCCTCAGTAAAATGTGTATGTGTGCTAAATAAGTACCAAAAACAAACAAAAAAACTGAACATTCACTTTAGAGAGGATATGAATTTCTATTGTCTGCCTCTAGAGGGAGTTGTTGCGTCCAGTCATGCCATAGCAGCATCAAATACAGTTTTGTGTTTTTAAGGTCATATCTGAAAGAGGACATCGCACCCCGTGGCTTCTTATTTGCTGCCACTTCATCGACTTAACCTAGACGGACAGGTAGCGCTCGTTTACAATGCTAGTTTTACCACCGGCAGCTTTCACAAAGAACTGTTTGGTTGTGCTCTCCTCCTTTGGAAAAGAAAGGGAAGGGAAAAAAAGGAAGGGTAAAAAACAGCGCTGTAAGTGTCCTGAATGGAGGCTTTGTTACAGGGGCCAGGACCCAGCGTGAGAGGGCTGAGGGCAGTGATGGATAGTAATACCTGGCCCCCCTGGTGCCTCAAATGCCTCAGTGAGATACCACCTCCACAAACACTGCCTCTGTCCGGCTCTCGTCCCTCTTTCCCTTTTTTGTGTTTGAACAACCAAAGCTTTTTTTCCTACCGTCTCTGATTGATTTGGCCATAGTAAATAATTTTCGAATTTTTGACAGATAATTTAGCTGATTTCATTGAGCATTTTAGATTATCTGACAACACAACATGAATGATTTTTACAATGTTACAGATTGTTTAAAAAATGTACTGTAAATAATAATAATTTATTCTCTCCAACAAATAACCAATCTATTCTATTCCCTATTCTACCTGTGTCTATCTATATCTATCTATACTGTCATTCAAAAGTTTGGGGTCAGTAAGTATTTAAAATATCTTATGCTCAACAAGACTGCATTTATTTGATCAAAATAAGGTCAAACCAATAATATTGTGAACTGATTTATATTTTGATATATTTTAAAATGTAATTTATCCCTGTGATGCAAAGCTGAATTTTCAGCAGCAATTGCTCCAGTCTTCACTGTCACATGATCCTTCAGAAATCATTCTAATGCTAATTTTTTTGTTCGTCATAATGTATTAACTCGCTCCACCTATAAATTTGGTGACATCACCAAATTCCTATTTTGTTTTAACCCCTCCAATCATCTGATTCCAATTTTCAGCATCCACTTTTCACGAACCAATCAGTTCCTCATAAATAAAATCAAGTCCCGCCCCCCATTCGTTCTCTATTTAATGTTCTAAGTCACATTCCCTTGACTAGAAACTAGGTTTAATTTAACGGTACTTAAGGCTTCTGAAAAGCTAAAACAAGGTCATTGTGCTTTAGAAGCAAACAACAAGGCAGTAATGAAATGCTGACGCTTGTTGCTAGCGGTGCGCTAAGTTGAGTCATCCCAGTTTGGATGGTAAATAATTTATTACAGGATTTATATTTTTGCCTCATACGTAGTTTTTCAACTTCCCTTAAAAAAGGAGGCAAAAACAAAGCCAAGTTGAGCAGAATATTCAAATTTTGCAAAGGCTAGCGAAGCAGTGCTAGCTTAGCTCGTCCGCTAGTCTGTCAAAAAAACTCCCCCTGAGGAATTGACATTCAGGGAGTCACTTACTCCAAGGAGCAGATATCAGCTTCACTCTTCAAGTTTTGCGGCTGGTGCTTGTGGTCTTCCTGTCAGCGCTTCGGCCCGTGGTCTTATCTGACACCACCACATCAAGCTAAACCCACATTGGAGTTCCTCTCCACGGTAGACAGACCGATGCTGAGGGATCGTGGGACCACTGGTCCGTTCAGCCGGCTTGTCAGTGCCACACAGAAAGTGATTGAGAGTCTCTCCGGAGGGCTTCTGAGGTGGGGAAAGTGTAGGTCGGGATGGAAGGAAGGAAGGAAGGATGATGGGATGGCTGGAGTGTCTTGGCGGTCTCACTTGATCACTGCTGTGTTTTATGGCTTTCTATTCCTATGTGATTTTCTTCTGCCATGTCACATAGGGTTCAAAGCCATTGGGTACAGAGTGGAAGCTCAACTGAAGGTCATGAACTGAAGACCACCTGAGAAGGTTTTGAACCATCCTACCAAACAGTCTTAATTGAAAGCCTTTGTGAACTGTTTCCGTTCAACACCATGACCTAACCAAGCAAGTTAATGGCTTTAGGTAATTGAAATTTAAATTCAAAGCTAATTTGGCTTTTCAACCACTCCCCACCAACCACCTCTATTTTTCATGATCCATTCAGTTCCCAGTAGATAAAATGAAGTCCCGCTCAGCACTTTTTTTTCTCATTGAATATCCTATTTCATTCATCAAATTACAGAAATCCATCAAACTGCAAATGCCATTTCATGTAGGTGTTTCAGAAAAATGGCATTTCAAAGCTGAAATTGCTGCGTGAAGCAACAAAATTGCAGTCAGTCAGGATTGTTGTTGGTTTTTTAATTCCATTTAGTTCCTAAAGTTGAATGGAGGTAGCAAACAGGAACTACAATTGAAATTGAAAGTATAACCAAAAAAAGTGTTATTTTTAACAAGAAAAACAACTTTCAGAGTTGGCTTGTTTAAAAATTTAAAAAGTTTTATTGGCCTTACAAAGAGATGAAAGAACATTTGAAACTTCATTTCCCAGAATTCTATTTCCTTTTAAATTTCTTTGAAAATTACACTTCCTGTCATTCAAAATTCCAATTTAACATTCTGTGGGGTGTGGAAAATTCAATTCAATTCAAATTCAAACTCATGAATTGAAAATGTATATTACATTAGAAAATGAATTTGTTCTAATCAGGGTTGGGCAAATTTCGTAATCTTAGAACTGTGGCCTTTAAATTCAGAATTTTTCACAATATATTAGACGTCTAAGTGGATATATTTTTAACACTGTAATTTTCTAAATATTGTTTCAGAAGGAAATCGTGCATGACGTCATCAGCTGGTTAGAGTAAATGCCTCAATCTCTTATGACATACAAGAAACAATTCTGTTAATATTCAGAACATGTATATGTGTGCGTTTTCGAAATGAGATGAGTTAATGTATGCTGGCAGTTTGATTGCGGCCATTAAAATGTCTTGCTTCGTAGCACCATCACCGCGCGTTTCCGTGTTCCACAGTGTTTTTTGAGGATCATTGTTCGTTATGTTTCACTTCTCTGCCAGCACAAACCAGCACCTCAACTATCGTGAATCCATTTTCGTAATGAACTTAGCATTGAGTCCCGAAGTGCAGTCATGCTTGTGATGGGATAATTAGATATGTAGCTGGCGATGAATAGAAACATTTTTTCTTCTCGTTGACAACTATGACATTACAGCATTCAGGATGTGGCAAGCCTGCACAATACTGACAATAATCCGTGATTCTTTTCCTTTCTCTCTCATTCTCACTGTCACACACACACACACACACACACATGTTGTGCCTTTGGGCACTGTGTCTGTAGGCTTCCAAGCCCCCCGTTGCACTGTGGCTGTTTTTTTGTTCCCGTGGCTGGCAGTTTTACCCAAGCGTCAAAAGCACAGCGCCAAACTGCCACGACCGTCTGCTGAGTCAGGCTGTTTTTAACGAAGCCTGCAGTATTTATCACCAGCTTCCCTCTCTTAATTAGACTCATTGGGAGCAGTGCAAGGAGAATGAAATGTTAATGTTTTATTTCCTCCCAGGCGCTATATCACCTTTGCTTGTTATTGTGATCAGGGCAGGGGTGCTACCTGGGGGAATAAGTGAAAGAAGAAGTGATTTGGACAAATAAAATCCGGCAGCGTCGAAGCTGGGAGGTTTTTGTGTGTGTGTGTGTGTGGTGTGTGTGCAGTCAGACCGACCACCACTGGTTCGCCGTACCATGAAGACTTACCGAATTTGTCAACGCGCGAGTCCTCATCTGTCAGATAAAATCACGCCACAGTTGTCTCCAGGTTTTTACGTGCTAAATTCATCCATTGCTGCATCTTTGTCCGGCTTTGTTGTAGCTACAGAACTGCACCTGATACAAAATAATGACAATAATAACACTCATCGACTGCAAACTCAGCAACTGCCACTTTTCCACTCAATTCTCAAACCGCTAAGAGTGCCACTCAAGTGCCGTTCGCATAGACACTCTCCCAGAAGCCCTGCCGAACTGACCTCGATTTGAAAATAATCACAGACGTGCCACATTTACTTGCACTTTAGCCTTGAACTCTCATAGGAACGCTCATAGTCTTGATTCCAAAATATCTGTGAGCTTCTCAAATCAGTTTTTCTTCTTTTTGGATAAAAACAAATGAAATGTAAATTTTGATTTGATCGGGTGATCGCTATCTAGAATATGGAGTCATAATGTATACAAAAATATAGTCTTTAACTCGTTTATAAATCCATTCTTATGTAAATTGAGTAATAATGCACAATGACACACAATACATAAAAAGGTATGGGGTGTCATTCAAGGAATTGTTCTCTTACTTATGTAAATTAAGCCGTCATGCGCAATATTGCAGCAAACAAAACAAAAAAAAAGTTTGGTTTTAAGAATATTTTGCACAAAATTTCATCAGGCCCCATTCATGAATGAAGCCCCATTTTTTTGTTTTGCTTTTTCCCCATGTTTTTTCAAACATGAAAAATATTATATATGTACAGTAATAATATATATACAGTACACAAACATCATTACATACAGTACACACACAGATTGACAAATATCGCAGTGCACAATTAGGTGACAAACTGAAACTGAAACATTTTGAAACTGAAGCAGAATTTTTATATTGCATTATCCTATTTCCAATTGTTTTTTTTTTTATCAAATTTTGGTTTTAATAATGATTTTGTGACCGTGTGACAAATTACATAATAATGGTTTCATGATAAATTTGATCAATTCCACTTTTAATAATAATTCAAAGAGAAATTCATTCTGTTTGTGTTTGATAAATGAAGCCCCATTTAGTTTTCTGTGTTCAAAATAGTTTACTCACCAGCACGTTTGACTTGGCATCATTGCAGAGTGTCTGACTAATTCATGAGTTGTTTGACTAAACCAGGGACCCTTAGCAGTGCAATGGAGGCCTGTGCTTGTCTAGGATGCGGGTGCTTGTGGTTTAGTGGCTTTAAGGTGCTTACACGTGTAGTTCTCATCACTGGAGTGCCCTCAACCAGTAGTGGCAAGTACCCTAATGGAACCGTGGGGACTATCCACGGTTCTGCAAAGTCAAATCCATTCAGCGCAGTCCAACCCAGCCGTATTGCTTTTCTGTCCATGTCCCATTGCACATCTTGACACACACGGTCTAATTTCCCAGCACCGCTCCAAATGCATACGCACGAGTCTGTTTACCATACGTGACAGGATACAGACTCTTATTGAGGGGTCTATAAATGAACACACCGCTGTCCATGTATTCATGTGCACGTGTGCGGTGCTTGACCTTCCTGCTTCCGTAAGGCTTAAGAGTCGAGATTTCAGACGTCTCAATTCCCAGAGCGAAAGCCGCACTCGAGTTAACTGCAGTCTGCACAGGATATGATAGCTGCGATTTTGCCCTGTCCTCTCATAGGAAGCTCATCAGAGTGTGAGCCGCTCGGCTCAGCCAGCCAAGTCCGAAATGCATTCAGCATGTAATCTCCTCTCTGCAGAACACAAGCAAACCTACAGCTTGAAACAATGCAGTGCTGATAACGCACCAGTCACGCTGAGATGCTGCTTTAGCACATTTTGCCTGCATTATGGACCTTCAGAATTACGTTATTGAACTTCATAATTGAGAGATTCTTGCATTTTCAGCTCTTGACGTCCAGTGTTTAACAAGCTTCGTTGCGAGAGAATAAAGTGGCAAATTCTCTAAACTCTTTTGCTCATGGTCTTATTCATCAACCATTTGCAATCCATTTTAACAGGATGCTATCTGTGCTAGTACAGCACTGTGCCATGCATACAGTATTTAAATGAAATGACTGTTGTTATTTTAGTGTAAACACATCTTCCTACATAAATTATATTTATTATAGATCATGCTTTTTTCACAGATAAATCAGCACTTTTGCCTGCCGCAAATAGCATCTAATTGTTTTGTTGCAAAGAAAAAATGTATACAATATATATAATATATTATAATATATATATAAACAAAATTTATATTTACATTTATGCATTTTGCAGATGCCTTTATCCAAAGCGACTTAAATTACATTTAAAGGTGGGGTAAGCGATTTCTGGTAGCCAATGTTGACATTTAAAATCACCAAAACGAACACGCCCCTACCCCAAAAGGGTCTCGCCCCTATTTTGATAGCTCCGCCCCACACATACGTACGCAACCCAGGCAAC
>NW_015639507.1:1178946-1201422 GCF_001515625.1 Sinocyclocheilus rhinocerous
TCCTTTTTTTTTTTTTTTTTTTTGCTTTTTGCAACTTGTTTTAATTTTTTATTGAATATAATAATATCAGATGTTGTTATCTAATGTGTTAAAAGTGTCTACAGATGTGCAAATAAGCGGTTTTGGGGCCACTAAATGAATGTATATTATATATTCTAGAGTACAGAATAGAATGTATATTCTATGTATATTCTATAGGATATTATTTGCAAGCATACTCCTCAACAGATGCTGAATGTTGAATCTTGATTACAATTTAACACGTTTAAATATTTACTTACTCAATGCAAATACGTCTGGAGGCAATGGAACACTTTCAGTCTGTTGATGCCAAAAATTCCCCCCAAAAATCTTTAGACATATTATTATATATATACAGACATATTTTGGTGAATGTAAATTTGTGTTTATTATAGCGGCTTTAGAAGCAATGGCTGACTATAATTATAGTTTATGGTGGGAAATTGATTCTTTTAACAAATAGCATTAACAGGGGTCTATAGCACCTATATGGTGCCTTTATCTTTACCAGTTTGTCTATTTAAATGCCTCCAAGGTAATTAAGGACCCCTGGAGAGATCCAAGCGGTCCATTCGCAAATGCTGCCACGGTAAAGGATGGCTACCATCTGTCATTTCTCAATAACATTTCAAATCTGGCCCCGGGCAAGTTTCACCTGACTTCCCCTCAATTATTGTGCGGAACTTGGAGGAGACACACCATGAATTTGAATGAAACGTCTGGGTGTCGTTTGCGTGTCCTAGGGAGAAGTGAGCCTGGAAAGTGTTCACAACACTACATCAAAGCATGTAATCAGCCAGAGAGAGGCTTATTCACGCTGTGAATTGGACCTTACCAATCATACCGTACCAGAACCGGCTGGCTCAGCCGCGATAGTTGTGGCCGTAAAACGTTTTCCAATAAGAAAAAAAAAAAACGATTTGGCCATCTCGGGTTGTTTCAGGTTGTTCACATGGACCATCCCCCTTGAAGGCACAGGCTTCACTGTAGGGTGATAAATAGGAAATTTATTTCCAGATACATTTCCGTCTCTCTTTTTCCTCTCAAAGATTAATGTGGCTGAATCTAAATGTGCAGGAGTAATTTACCATGATTTACTTTACCGTGCAACACAAAAGTCGGCCCATAACCTCGACGGGAGCCATTTTCTCTGGCCATCCTCCTCTGCCCAGCATAGATCCATAATTGTCACTATTTTTAGTACATTGATGCGTGTTTACCCCCAAGCCTGTGTGAATAACCGTCAGATCCGCATTAATATATTCAATTAAAGTGGAATTTAAAAAATTATAATTCACCACGGCAACCGGTCTGACCAAAACTTTGGCCTTTGGGTATGAGGTTTGAATGGGTTTGAAAATAGCAGTAATTGTGGCGGCAAATGGCAGCCCTCATTAGCGGAGGTGATTATGCAGTTCGTGCACGCGCGGATAGGGCGACGCAATTAATCTTTCTCAACAGGAAGCAGTCCAGGATGACGGATGCCCTAAATCTGATGTCACCGAAATAAAAGGCGGAAAAAAGTCAGAGACTAAAACTTCAGCTAATCGCCTTAAAGCAAAGGCTTATGAAAACAATTTTAGCTTAGCTTTGTTTTTATTACAGAGGGAATCTTTAATCAGCTTTCTCCTGTATTCATAACTTAAGAACTCTGAGGCTGTATTTATGCCAGAAATGGCTTTAATTCTGATTGCGTTTTACTTTTCTTTCAGATATTTGTTTTGACCCATGGAGTCATGCTTAAAAAGCTAGCGAGTCGAATTTCACATCCATTAAACGAACATCTCGAACGAGCGCAGGCCGAATCGATTTCGCAGGGGTGAATGTCTGTTTATCGCAGCGGATCTGCTCTGTCTGTGGGTGGACCTGGTTTAGTGAGCAAGAGATTCAAATGACCTCAAATTATTATCTGCAGTCACGCTAATTGGCCGCGTGTCTCCGTCACTGATAGCACCCTTTCACAAAACGCGTGCCGTGAGAAAAGTTCACTCCTGCAGATTTTGTCCGGTTTTGAACCCGCTTTTTATTAACTGCTGTCAGCAGGCAATATTTAATTATGACCTCAGTGTTTTCATAGATAAAAGCAGAAAAGTACAGGCACGTGCACAGACCTGATGTTTGGTGATGTTAAAGGGATAGTTCACCCAAAAATGAAAAGTTGATGTTTATCTGCTTACCCCCAGGGCATCCAAGATGTAGGTGACTTTGTTTCTTCAGTAGAACACATATGATGATTTTTAACTTTAACCGTTGCAGTCTATCAGTCGACTACGCCAGAGCGCGTACACACCTCACGCATCCGATGCCGTGCGCGCGCCCAAAGACAGTTGGACATAGTGATGTATTAGAGGTAAAAAATGATATAAATACTGTTCGGTTTCTGGCACAAACCGATCGTTTCGTGTCTTAGGACATCAATGTGTCGTCACGAGCCACAGGGTTTAATTTGGATTTGTCTGTGCATGTTTTTTTTACTCTCATAGATTTTGTTACCATTGCCATGCATTATACGACTGATAGACTGCAACGGTTAAAGTTAAAAATCATCATATGTGTTCTACTGAAGAAACAAAGTCACCTACATCTTGGATGCCCTGGGGGTAAGCAGATAAACATCAAATTTTCATTTTTGGGTGAACTATCCCTTTAAGAGAGATTAAAGGAATAGTCCAAAAATGTTGTCCAGAAAATAAAATGGAAAATTTCTTTATTCTGTAAAACACAAATGGAGATTTTCTAAACTTTTGTTTTCAATGCAACAAAAGTGAGTGTTGATTTTCACTTGTAAAGATCCAATAAGGGAAAAAAATAAAGTCATTATTGGGTATTTAATGTTCCCTTCCAATTTAATTTGCGCAATTTTTACTTGACTTTTTTAAAGGTTGCATCCAAAGGCACCATTTTTAAAGAAGTGCAAATGAGATTTACTGTCAATAATTGAAATTTCAGTCTGTTCCTCACACAAACCTTCATTATATGGCTTCAGAAATTTTCAGAAATATTGGCCACAAGTTGCCCAGTTTTATTGTGCTTTTTTCACTGCAAAAAGTAATCGGTTTAGTTTACCAGTTAAAAATTCCTTCAAACATTATAAACTTATTTGAGAAGCAACACTTCACAATAAATTAAGAGTGTATTTGTCTTACTTACATTGGTATTTAATAAAATGAAAACAAGTGGGAAAAAATCAAATTGGCCTGTGCAGTAAAACAAAATATAGTTTTATTCTTTAATATCTGAAAAAGACTAATTAGAAACTCATTTTTCACAGTGCTTGTACTTTTTTGGAGTAAAAATCACTGTCCACCTTTGTTGTAGGGAAAACGAAACATTGTAACATCTCATTTTCTGTTTCACAGAATAAAAAATAATAACACGAGGCTGGAATGACATGAGGGTGAGTAAATGATGACAAAGTTTTCATTTCAGGCCATCTATTTCTTTATGGGCTTCTTTCTTTATTGAAGATGAGATCGCCATCGGGCCGAAACGAAGCGTCTCATGCTTCATTTCTCAACTACACCATGAAAAGGTTCACAGTCCTCCATAGCAGACAGAGAGAGAGACTAAATGAGAGTCAAAGAGAGAGGTCAAACACGTCGCTACTTCACGCTGATGGCAGCGGTCCCTCTCGGCAATGACAGTTGGGGTGTCTCCTCAGCGTAATGAAAATTAAAGTGGGTTTCCTCCTCTTAAGTTCCCCTAATTAGCCAATCGTCCGAACGGACAGGCGAGGCGATGGCAGTCTCTGGTAGAGAAGGGTGAACAGGGAAAGTGAGATTGTGTAATTGCAAAGGTAATGGATTTTGTCAGGAGCACCTGTCAGGGCCCTGGTGAAAACAGACACTGGAGCCAGAAAAGGGAATTGGAGTCAGGATGCCAGCGAGCAGAGCCTCCATCCAAGCCAACCTCACCTGATTGCCAATTTGTGCGAGTCTTCATACATCAAGTGGCTGGACACGTGCGTTAAGGGGCCCGGTGGGTGGTGATTCCACGGTTGAACCATTAAAGAAAGTGTCAAAGTAAGAGGGCAGACCAGAGAGATTGAAAGATAAAACCCACAGACGTTTAATTCCCAATTTAATGTGTGAAAGATGAAAACGGAGTGTGCCACCATACTAGACCGGGGCCCGACTACACAAAGTTGACAAAACTAGACTTGGCAGCCTCCTTGGCGAGAATAGGGCCAAATGAGGAAAATTCCCAAAGCAAGAAGGTAGAAAAACACCAAATGAACAGCCTAGGCGACCGCCGTCTCCCTCATGTGAATCTGGCCTGGTAATAGGAAATGGAAATGTTCCTTAGAGGAAGTGCTGTTAGCATGTGCTTTAAACATTCGTTTTTCAGATCGCCGTCGGCCCTTGAATGTTGTCAGACCTTCCAGAGCAGCTTCAAATAGAGGTCAAGTATATAATTCATTTGGCGCTGAAGATCACATATCCTCTTGAAAATGCTTCGTTCTTTGAAATAAACACATTGGCTAAGATGGGTTGTGGGAATGAAGAATCAGTTTGAACTCCTTCTGTTGTCGAAACCACCAATGCGGCTCATTGGTGCAAATTGTTGTTTGGAAACAGGCTGTTTTAAATAGTTTGGAATATATTGTGGATAGTGAGTTGATGCAAACACAGCGATGCAGAATTCAGCCATCAGAAATGATAGATGGGATTTGAGAGCAGCTTTAAGAGAGACTGTATCAGTATTATAATGAGACAAGCTATCCCTAATGAAAATTCACCATGGTAACCATAGCTTCCACCAAAATACCATAGTTGCTATTGCAATCATTACTGCAATAAACTGTGCCAACCACTGTTTATTGAAGCCAACGTTAAATCAAAATTGATGCTGCTTAACACATACTCCTGGTAATATTGTGAATGATTCTTCTGTGCATTTTATTCCAAATAAAACAAATGTTCTTCATAATATTTTATTGAAATACAATAACTTGTCACAACTTCCTTTCTCAGTTGATGTCACCAGTCTTATTTTATTTTCCTCCTCTTCAAACACATGACTCCATTCTGGTAGGTAACGACCACTTTTCATGATCCAATCAAACCCCATTGGATTACCCTTACCAAAAAGTAGTATACTTCAAGTTTATTTTAGTAAGTATACTTAAGTAAAGTTCAAGTATATTTTTAAGTATACTTTATGTAGTAAGTATACAAATATCAGTGTACTAGTAGTATACTTGTAAGTGTACTATTTCAATACTCCTTGGGACTAAATTGGCCCACTTTCTAATATATAAAAGTATACTTTTAAGTATAACAGTAGTAAACTTTGAGTACACAACTAGTTTACAACAAAATGTTTAGTTTGTACTGCAACTATACTAAAAGTGAACTTATAGGTATACTGATAGTTTACTAATTAAATACTGCATTTTAGTACACTTTGAAGTATAGTCTAAGTAAACTACTAGTTTAGTAGTTCTATACTGCAAGTATACTCGTAAGTTTTCTTTAAGTGAACTTTACATCATACTTTAAGTATACTACTATGTCCCTATTTAGGTATTAATTTGTATATATTTTGTTACATGAATATCTGAACATACAAAACATCAAAAGAACAGGGTATCTGCTTGTAAAAAAAATTTGTTATTCTAGCTTCATGCATTCTTTTTTTAAACACTTGAATGTGGATAAGTTTCATAAATAAAAAATAAAGAAATAAACAACATTTTGAACAAAAAGCTGAAAAAAGACTATGAATTGGATTCAGAATGATAATCAAAACGTAGATAAAGTCGATCAACACCCCAAAGCTTGACAGTTATTATTACCTCTTCATTGGTCGACATTTTATTCCATAATGTTACATAGTTTTGATACTGTTTTATGTCTGATGATCGTGTTAGAATACATGTGGAAGCATCTGTTGTTTCGGTTTCTTCTTCACTTGTGTTTTTTGGAAATTCTGTACAGAAGATGTGTACTAGCGCCCCCTACAGTATAACAATGAAAACACGGATTCTAGGAGCACAATTATAGCTAAAATATATTTAGACTTTTTCTAAGTATAAGTCAAGTATACTTAAATGTCATTTTAAGTATATTTCTGAGAAGTACATAAAGCCCATTTCTGAGAAGTACATAAAAAGTAGACTAAAAGTATACTTTCCTATTTTTAGTTTAAAAGAAGCATACTAATAGCACACTTGAATAAACGTATTTTTCGTAAGGGTAATCAAGTCCCGCTCTACATTTTTCTAATTAAATATCCTGTTTTACTCTGAAATGCATCATATTATGAAAGCAAAATGGACTTTGAAAGGATAATCCTTATTGATTATGATTTTAAACTGGCAACTGTGGTATTTTGGGTGAAAACAATTGTTATAATGATATTTTTGTAAGGATAGCACTTGTAGTCTCTAGCATATAAACCTATGAAATGAAATAAGAATACTGTTCAAGTTTTGTGGAGTAGAAATTAATACATGTATGCATTCAATTGAAATTATTAAAAGGAATGATCAAAAATATTTTTGTTTTAACAAAAATATTAAGCAGCACAAGTGATTTTAACATTGATAGTAATAAGAAATGTTTCTTGAGCACCAAATCAGCATGTTAAAATGATTTCTGAAGGATCATGTGACACTAAAGACTGGAGTAATGATGCTGAAAATTCAGCTTTACAGCATGCATTTTAACATATATTAAAATAGAAAACGGTTACTTTAAATTGTAATAGTATTTCACAAAATTACTATTTTACTGTATTTTTTTTAAATAAAATAAATGCAGTCTTTGTGAGCAGGAGAAACCGACCCCAAACTTTTGAATGGTAGATTGGGAGAATGTCATCATATTTGCTTTTAAATGCATTGGGCGAGTTCTGAATAAAGTTTGCGCCAGCAAAATAACCATTCAGGGTTTCACACTGAGAGCTCATCTTAATCAGCTTTCCATGACTTAATCAATTACACCTCTCCCGAAATTCTGTCTATCTATCCCCCTCTCCATCAGACGAGAGGAGGGAGCTCAGATGAACACTGATTGCGGTAAGAATAGCCCTTTCACTACATCCGCGGAATGTGAGATGGCTGCCGAGTTTCCCCAGACCCCTTTAATTCGAGGTTGCGGGAGACAAACAATCGTTCATTTGTCTTCATTAATGTGCCTTTCTCTCGACGGCTCGAAGCGCGGACAATGGAAAATATCTGTATTATAATCCGTCTTCTCATTCCCACAATGCCTCTTGCCCTCGGCGCAATGAGGTACGCCCTATTGATCTGTTTGTTGTCTTTTTCATTAGCGCATTGCATTTGCTCTTCACAGAGCGTGTGTGCAACCATCACGCATAATGATTCCATTTATATCGTTTCGTTTCGATAAAGAGCCATTTTTCTCGTTCGGCTAGGAACGGGGGGACTTTTGTCTCCTCCGCTGGCTTCCACATACAGATGGAGCCGCAAGCCTGATGTTTTTCTTTTGTGTAGATTGACTCGCACACCCTTTCAGCAGCTTTTGTGTGTTTCCTCTCATTTGGGAGATTTGATGAAGCAGCTTAGCGTTCTTCCTCCTCTCTCTCTCTCTCTCTCTCTCTGGCTGTCTTTGGCATTATCTTCCTCCGCCCGAATCAGCAGCCGTGGCAGGCGCTATGCCGTTGTAAGCTCCTCATTTTGTTCCAGGCACAAAGTTACATTATTCATTTGAGTGAATCGCGCAGGCAGCGCGCACTGGCGTGCTGTCAGGAGAGGTGTGAAGGGAAAGCAAGACTAGGTGGTACGCGCTGTTCCTAGCGCTCTAAATAATACAGATATAACCGAACAGGTAGCCTACGACAGAACGTGAAGACGAACGTGTTCGCGTCAGGCATGATCCACGTTTATTATGCGAGGCTAGAAACGGGGCCCTTTCCGCCCTCCTTGTGCTCTTCATCAGGCAGCTTCCTCCTCTTCAAACAGGGCTAATGGCACTTTTGTTGATTTAAACTGTATGTGCGTGTACTCATGTCTGTTCCAGAATCTAGTGAGATGCCTCGCAGGCTACTGCTCTTGATTGACAGCAACAGCTTGAGAGACGTTTATCCTACTAGTTGAGCAGAAATGGATGCTAGCAATCAAGGATTCAAGCATATGGGTGTTTTATGACTACCAGCAATAAAAATATTTTAAATAAGCTTAAGACAGCATCCCAACAATCATGGAACCCCATGAATGAATGAATTATTTTATAATATAAAGTAGATTATTATTCATAATAATGTATATTTGTAATACTATTACAATTATATTGTAAAATAATTATTATAATATAATTAAAAATTATATGTCTATATCTAATTCAAATTTAAAATACAATTTTGTACAATATCTTATTTTAATTTAAAAATATAAAATAGATTATTATTCATAATAATGTATATTTGTAATACTATTACAATTATACTGTAAAATAATTATTACAATATAATTAAAAATTGTGTATATCTAATTAAAATTTTAAATACATTTTTTTACAATATCTTATCATTTTAATGAAAACAAACATATATATTTATGTTGTAATTAAAATTATAATATCAAATTATATTTTAAATTATATATGCACACACACAATATATGTTTATAATATTATTACATGAGTTTTATATATAAAAATATTGTGTGTATATATACACACACACACACATGTATGTATGTATACTTTGCATTCTGGAATTGACCTTCCTTCTCAAATCTCTTCTCTGAAATTAGCAAAGGATGCATGTGGTGCTGCTTTACAATTTGGCCAAAAACAAGGCACCTTAGAAGGCAGCATACATAATTTGCCTAACTTTTGGAACAGCTTAAATTATATATGCACACACACAATATGATATGTTTATAATATTATTACATGAGTTTTATATATAAAAATATTGTGTGTATATATACACACACACACATGTATGTATGTATACTTTGCATTCTGGAATTGACCTTCCTTCTCAAATCTCTTCTCTGAAATTAGCAAAGGATGCATGTGGTGCTGCTTTACAATTTGGCCAAAAACAAGGCACCTTAGAAGGCAGCATAATTCATTTGCCTAACTTTTGGAACAGCCTTCATGCCTTTGATCCCTTAAAATGCTTCCTCCGTAGGCAGCTCACTAGGTTCAGGAACAGAGCGCATCTTTGCACGAGGGGAACATAACCAGTTAGCCGCAGATGTGTGGCGAGAAGCTTGATTATTTTTTCCTAATCAGGTTTATGAGCCTCTCTCTCGCCACGTCTCAGGGAAGGATGAATTCAGTATGCATACTGTGCATCACGCTTCAAGGTTAATGACACTTCAGAGGAGTTAGACGCACACAGAGAAAGAGAGAGCAAAATATTGCACAATCCCCCTATTAGGGGAAGGAGAATACCATCGCAGAGCTAAAGCATCGGCCCACATCTACTCAGCGTGACGTGTATGTTGGAGGCCAGGGTTAAGACAGGACCCCTACCTCCTTCTCAATGTGTATATGTGTGTGTGTGTGTGCTCGGGATGCTGGGCACGTCTTCGTCCGACGGATTCTTCCGGCCCGGGGAGCCTCATTAGAACAACTTGTGCAGCAGCCTTAAAGCCGGGATAAGCTTAGCAGGCAGGCGCTGCCGATAAAAGAGTTATGTATCACGTTCTTACACAAGCATGACAAAAAGCCCCCTTATCCAGGTGCCACGCAAGCCTAAACTCCTACGGCGAAATTGTTCTTAGTCGATCCTCCTGCATTGAGAGGAAACAATAAGAAGTTTGTCAGAAAATGGAACGGATACAACTGTGCTTGAATTCTATTCCGAGCCTAGCACACATACATACATTTCGCGTCGCAGAATGTTTTCTGAGGTATTAAGCTGTTTTCGTTTTTTCACCAAACACTGAAAATCAAACACATTTTGAGATCCAATATTTCATATTTGCTGTGTGGTCTGGATTGTGTTTGCTCTTTAAATTGGGTTTTCTTAGAAGAATGTATGCGATGCTGTAACCTCTTTCCATTGATTTACCATTAATAAAATTCAGTGTTCAGGGAAAAATACTAATCGATATCTGACACTGTGTCCAAATCACAACTCTGATACTGTAATGTAAATATATTTCTGCTGCAGACGTCAGTATGTTGGAGATGTAATTTCGTAATATTCAAAGTGTACTGCCATATCAAAGCCATTTTCCGTCTATTGTGCACTTACTATCATTGCTCAACATGAAAGTGAAATGTACTGTGTGCCTTTATCAATATTAATGAGGAAGTAATAATGAATATGCATTTTCATTCCGGGAGAGCCATACAGCTAATACGCCATGATCTGGTGAAATGAGATGCAAATGTTTTTCATTAATAAAATATATTACTGTGAGTGCTTCTTGCATGTGCATCACTTCAATACTTACAAAAGATAATTCACTTGTGTCTCACGCAGTCAATTCTCATATGAATTCTTCCTTTTGGTGGCCGCTTCCAATGTGGCTGCCGAAAATCTCAGTTCTGTAAGAAAAATGATGCCTAATAAAAGTCTTACACCCCGATACTTTTGAATAAAACATCTTTTGCACTGTAAAGTGACTCCTTTGTGGTTCCTTCAGTGGAATATAATAGTAAATGAGCATGCTTTGCTACTGATTTTTGGTGTGAATCTCCCTCTAAGGGTGATTAATGTCCTCACACTAACACCTCTGACTAAACTTTTTCACAGAACTCCTCGTTATCGTTCCTAATGCAATCTTTACGCGCATGCATGCCATGTAGCTAGTTAGCGCCTGTGTTTTGGTTTGATTCTGGGCTTCCGCTGTTTCAAAGCAGATTGAGGGGGATTTCAGGATTTCTTCAGCATACTGTAGATAATCCTCGAGTGTCTCCATGGTCTGATCTCTTGGTTGGTGTCTCCCTGGCTCTCACGGCATGGCCTCCCTCCCTCTCCCTCTGAAAGCGATGGCAGCTCTCCATCAGCGAAGAAATAGAAGTCCTGTTCTCATTTACAGGGGCAAGAAATCATTGGTGTGAAAATCGGTCGGCTTGGTCCCATCAGGTTAGTGCAGTGAAGACGGGCCAACACTCATCGATTTCTCTGAAGGATCTAGTAACCTAGCAACAAGCTCTGGCCCGGTCCTGGAGGACAAACTCTTAATCCTGGTAATTTCAGTAGTTGCTGACTAAATGCAGATTTAAAGTTTTTCATTAGTTGCAGCTGTACATGCACGATCCATTTTATTTCTGCTCTGCGTTACACGGTCACTTCCTGTATCATCGTTTGGTCATGAGATCTTAATATGCACGATCTTTGGCGAAGCTCTTAATTAAAGCACTTTCTTATAGTGCATCTCATGCAAAATGTAAATTACTTTTTCATTTGTATTTTTTTGACTTCAAAGGATGATTGCAGCACCAAGGTTACAGATTCGATTCCAGGGAAATACACATACTGATAAAGTTCATATCTTAAATGTGCTGCAAGTCACTTTCCATATTTACAGACAGTTAATGTGTTCCTTTTAAAGAAACATTTCACCTTAAAATGGAAATTGTCATTTACTCACCCTTACTTCATTCCAACCATCTATGACTTACTTTCTTCTGTAGAACTCAAAAGCAGATGTTTAGTTCAATGTTCATGCTGCTCTTTTCCATACAACACAATGGAAATGCTTCCACATAATACACATAATTATAAGAATGTATACTGTACCATGAATGTAAGTCACTTCGGGAAAAATATGTGTACAATACCTTTCTAAACTTTAGAGTCAGTAAGATTTTCTTTTTTTAATATAATAATTCAGCAATTTTTAATAAAATAATTCAGCAAGGATGCATTAAATTGGTCAAAAGTGACAGTAAAGACTTGTTACAAAAAAATTAAAATAAATGCTTCTGAATTTTATATTTATCAAAAGATCCTGAAGAAATATTTCTTGAGTGGAATGATTTCTGAAGGATCATGTGACGCTGAAGACTGGAGTAAAGGCTGCTGAAAATTCAGCTTTGTATCACAGGAATAAATTACATTGTAAAACGTATTGAATTAGAAAACAGTAATTTAGAATTGTAAAAATATTTCATGATATTTCTGTTTTTACTGTATTTTTGTTCAAATCAGTGCAGCCTCCGTGAGCATACGAGACTTCTTTCAAGAACATTAAAATCTTACCGACCCAAAACTTTTGAATGCTAATCTTAACAGGATTTTGTTCAAAACTAAGGGTTTTAAAGATGTTGCCCTGTTCATATATTTTCTGCAGATTGATTGTGTGAGCTGCCAATATGCGTTACCATTTTTACTGACAAAGCAAACTCTGGAAAATTACAAGAATGGATGTTTGCAATCAATAAAGCCAGCAGATATGAGTATAACCCAGAATACATTTCCTCTCACTTGAACGAGAAGGGAAGACATTAATGTTTGAATATGGAATATTAAGTTCAAGCCAACAGATGCACCCAACCACCGACACGATTCTGACAGGTGTTTTGACAGAAAAAGGATATGGATATGCTCATAAAACCCCTTAGTGACAATGAAATTGCTTTGGAGGACATTTTCACTTGAAATCCTCTAGATTAATCCACTTATTATTATAATTTACAGTAAACTTTTGGTTGACTTGCTTCTGACAGAGAACTCTATAATATCAAACTGCAAATCTATATGCACGCAAGATTCACGTAACTATAAACATGACTTAAAGGAATAAATCAACCAAAACTGATATTCATCATCATTATTCACTGAAGATCTTGATGTCTGAAACAACATGAGGGGGAGTAAATGATGGATTTTTCATCATTTAAATCGGTTTAATTTAAAGACAATACCACAGCAGTACCAGATTAAAGGCAATTAACTGCAAAGACAATATTAGTGTCCACACTAAGGTGACCAGATTTCTGAAACCGGAGACAGTTTCTAGTTTAGTGGTAAAAACGTAATTGAAATGTCCCTTGTTATTATCTATGAATTAGAAAAGGGGACAAATGAGCTTTTCCTGTTTAATTGTTGTGGGTTCCTTATACCTGTTTTATAATGAATAATTATAAAATTAATAATAATTAAATAATAAAACTAGTTTAAATACAGTTTACCAAAATTCACACTATAGTCAATAGTAAGCACTGTGAAAAGCAAACAGATTATTACAAATTATAGAAAAATTATGGCTTTACAAAAACACATTACATAAAATAAACAAATATGAAAACCATAAGTAAAGTTGTACTTAATTATTTTCACATTTTCTAATTGTATTCAGTTTTTAATTTTCACAAACTGAATATGCTGTATATATTAATCAAAACTTATTTTGAACTTTTCAAATGTTATTTTATGTTTCTGGTTTTGGATAAAGCTAGAATTAAAGCTTGATTTGGTGGGAGAATTCCTGTTAATATATAAACAGAATAATTCAAGTTGTTTTGTTGTGATATCAACAACAACAACAATATTATCAAATTTGGCGTTAATGGCTGTTCACAGACGATAATTATAAAGTTTTTCCCCACAGAAGAACAACATCACGGACCCTTTTCGGACTGTGATGACACATTTCTACAGTTATTAACATCATAAATCTAGTAAAGCAATTTCTTCCTGAATCAATAGAAAATTGAATAAATTGGAATTTCTTTCTGACCCATTTTTTCCAACTGATGAACAGGACAATAGAATATTTACAGCCAATCAGAGTCCATCTGAGCTTGAGCATTTAAAGCAGACCTGCAGTGCGTGTTTAATAAACAGAACGTTATGGTCCGCTGGTGTGGTCACTACAGTTATCGTACTTGGTGTAAAAGGACCTTAAAGGGATAGTTCACCCAAAAATGAAAATTACCCCATGATTTACTCTCCCTCAAGCCAACCTTGGTGTATATGACTTTCTTCTTTCAGATGAATACAATCGGAGTTATATTAAAAAATGTCCTGGCTCCTCCAAGCTTTATAATGGCAGTGAATGGTGGTCGAGATTTTGAAGCCTAAAAAAGTGCATCCATCCATCATAAAAAGTACTATACGGCTCCAGGGGGTTAAGAAATGCCTTCTGAAGCGATGTGTTTGTGTAAGTGTCTCTAGCTTCCGCTAACTGGTATGCATGTTCACGGGAGAGTAAACTACGCCTATGTCCAACGTCATCCACTGGAACGCCACTCTCTCATGAACGACAGTTAGTGGAAGACAAGGGTGTAGTTTGATTTTGGCATTGGTGTGGACATAATGGCGGACAACAGACATTTAATTGTTTGATCAAAACTATTGCTAGGGACAATTTAGTAGTCACTGGATATTGGACATGCCATGGTGTTTCTACTAAATTCTATGCCCTTGAAAATCATAACAAGAGATGTCCGACTTTTGAAACTATATTTCTCTCTTTAAATTTGAAGAGGTCAAACAACAGATTAATGTGTTAATCCACAAAAAGTTAATTTCACAAAAAGTTTATGGATGTAATAATATAAATCAGACATTGAAGTGAGTTGCTGTTTTTGTCTCTTCTGAAGAAGATGTTATTCACTTGTTTGGCAGTGTACCACACAGAGAAATGTTGGTCTGATTTTTTTATTGTTCATCTTATCTCATTTTACAAGTGACTTTTTTTTTTCCTGTTTTAAAGATGTTTTATTTGGATTGTTTGACTACTCGAAAGAGAATATAGGAAAATATAACTTAATTTGTGTTTCCTGTTAGCTAAATTTCACATATATAAAAAGCAAAAAAAAAAAAGATTTTTTTTAACCCACACTGAAGTCTCGATCTAAATTAAAAGATTCATGAACCCGCACCGAAGTCCCGATCTGAATCAAATGATTCACCATATGCGCTCGCTCCGAAGTCCCGATCTGAATCAAATGATTCGCCATATGCGCTCGCTCCGAAGTCCCGATGTGAATCAAATGATTCGCCATATGTGCTCGCTCCGAAGTCCCGATGTGAATCAAATGATTCGCTATCCCAGTGGTTCCCAACCCTGGTCCTGGAGGCACCCCAACACTGCACGTTTTGCATGTCTCCTTAATCAAACACACCTGATTCAGGTCATCAGCTCATTAGTAGAGACTCCAAGACCTGAAATTGGTGTGTCAGAGAAAGGAGACATGCAAAATGAGCAGTGTTGGGGTGCCTCCAGGACCAGGGTTGGGAACCACTGCACTATCCGATTGGAGAGCTTCGAAACATTGAATCATTTTGCGACGCAATGGTTTAACTGATTCGGAGTTTCGAAAAGCTCAGTTTCATACGTATTTTTAAAAATCATTACAAGCGATGCCGAAATTCGAAAATTAATGGCTCTTTTGATCTGTTTTTTGCTAGTGAATACTGAATGATCGAAATCACGAGATTGAATCAATCGGAGCGGTTCCAGTGTAAATGACTCACTCAATTGAATTGGCTTGTTTGTTCCTCGCTTTTCGCGTCTTCAGCCATGTTTACACGACACTGTCGGTACCACCACTGGCTTAGATCGCTAGTTTTATTGCAGTAACTGAAATAAGAGAAAAAGTATGATATTTACAAATAAAATATCGATATTTCCATTCCAAAGAGCATCCAACACAAATCTACGAACATATTCAGGTCAGGTGAGGTAACCAGTTTACTGCTAGTGAAAACACTCCATTAAAATGACGAGCTGCACCTCAAAATACATGTTGGATGGAAACATTGTGCATTATGATCGAGTTTGTAGCTTAATTCACTATATTTTAAATAGTTTGAGTATGTTTTAAACACTTCGGCTCTCTTAAAGCGCACCGTTTTCTAGCTTATTTACTTTAACTTCTCAGGTAATATCAATGGCATGACCTATTTCAGATGCGGCCGAAATTACAACAGTAATGGTTACATATATTTAATTGTTTGATCAAAATTATTCCTAGGGACAATTTAGTAGTCGCTGGATATTGGTAGGTACATGTCACTAGCGTCCCTACTAAATTCTACTCCCTTGGCAGAAGATAGAGATTATGATTTATAAAGTTTTAAATATGGATATTTTTCTTACACAAACACATTGATTCACTTTACAAGGCCTTCATTACCCCCCCACCCCCGGAGCCGTTTGGAGTACTTTTTATGATGGATGGATGCACCTTTTTTGGGCTTCAAAATCTTGACCACCATTCACTGGCATTTCAAAGCTTGGAAGAGCCAGGACATTATTTAATATAACTCCGATTGCATTCGTCTGAAAGAAGAAAATCATATACACATAGGATGGCTTGAGGGTGAGTAAATCATGGGCTTACTTTCTTTTTTGGGTGAACTATCCCTTTAATGATGTACCTTTAAGTCTTCGGTCTCCACTATCTCCAAAAACATTAAACTAAGAACAGCAGGTGCTCCTCATAAACTCATCCAGATCCTCAGCGGCAGTCCGCCCTCACGCTAGGTCTGATGTATTAAGGCTAAGGAACAGAGCGTTTTCTACTGTCGTAGGTTTTTTTTAGAGTGGGTGAGTGGAGAACATGGTATTTTTACTGCTATTAATAATGACAAGTCTGAGGGAACACTCATTTACTGCTTAGATTTAAGACACGGATGGGTTTTTAATCGTGGATTCTTTTTTTTCTTTTTTTGTATTCAAAAGGAAGAATATGATATTAGTGAACAGTAATTTCAGAGGGCTTCATTGAAATCTGGTCTTCAAAGCCGTTCCTTGCTTCCTCATTATGATCCTCAGGTTTGTGTTAAACGTGCATTGCCATTCATTAAAGTATGAGAAAACTCTCACGTAGCCAAGAAGAGGTAAGACGGTGGTTTGAGGATTTAATCAGCTGAAGTCCTTGGCTTATTAAGGGCCACAAACCACCCAGCCTAGTATTAATTATATTAAATGAACGCTATTTCAAGTTGGCTCTGTGGACACAGTCTTTGACAGCAATACATGCAAGAATATCAGAAAGAGAGATCCACCGAGTTTTGTCAGCAAATGCATGAAAGATTTTACTGCTAAAATGGTGATTACAACATATTTACCGCTCAATATACTCATTTCTGTATGAAACAAATAATGTAAGCACTTTAACAAAAAAGTTGCACAGTTTTTTTTTTTTTACTATGTCTTGCCCCATATACTGTACTTCCACTGTAAGTGCAATATTGCAAACTATTGTCTGTAGTAATCAACAGCATGTCACAGATGAGTTACACCGAGCTGGTTAAGAAACAGTTTCTTTAAGTGATTTAATATTTCATTTTTATGTACTGTTATACTAAGTACTAACAAACGCATTTTAGATGCAATCAGTTCGCTTTTGGCTCATTAATATGACTTCATTGGATCTGTTGTAAAAAATAAATGAATTTTAATGGCAAACTAAAGTGTCACACACTATTACACACATATCAATTCAGTTTCAACGAAGGCACATTAAAACACTAGAGGATGACTGTATATATGCATTTCTAGATGAATAGACTCACAGTTCAACTTCAAGTGTTTTGTATTGTAGACATTTTAATTAGCAGAGCAACAGATCCAGTGAAAAATATGTCCCAATGAAATGCTGAAAATGGACTGATTGTGTTTATTTCTGTCAGGACCACTATCGTCAAAGATGATTGAAAATTAGCATACAGTTTGGATTGGCGGTATGGTTCCGTTCTGGGCAAGAACTCCCTGCGCATCCATGCAGCCTAGCATGGATGAGAGCAGGGAGAGCAGCGATAACCCCCCCAGGGTAAACAGAACAGAACCAACATAAATGTATTGCAGATATCGTTAAAGTTCAATAATGTTATGTACACATTTTAGAATTAGTCTGATTCAAAGGAGAATCAGAAGGCTGAATCCTGACTGACAGAGGAGGAGTTGGGGATGGAGGAGGGTAATTAGCTATTGAGCAATGCGAAAACTGCTGATACTACTGAGGGACCTTATATATGAATACTTAGATAGGTGTCGTATTCCCATAGGTTGATGGGGATCAGCTGAGAGTCAGCTGATGCGAGCTTGACTAACGTGACCTGCCAGAACTAACGCTACGCTTCATATATCAGCATTAAAAAAAAGTCTTTGATGTAGCAATTCTGTTTGCATGAATACAGGTCAGTTGGAAACCCTAACTGAAATACGTTTGCGATATACTTCATGATGCTGTTTGAATATAAATTTAATGAAAGCTTTGTTGATTTGACGTTGTATATTGGCAGTAGTTCTAACCCGTTTTTGGCCAATGGGTAGTTAGTAATTTGGCTCGCGTATGTCAGGTCAGCTCCGAGGCTGAGAGAGCTGTTCAGTTCAGGGCGGCTCTGCTGAGAACTACTGGCAGATCTGGGCCAGCTGTGTCCATGAATACCATAGACCTCATTTCTCTATTTTATCGCACAGGCCGTCAAAAATGCTCGAAGTGTGTGGTGTGTGTGTCAGAGAGAGAGAGAAACAGTGTATGGAGAGTTAAGGTAAAATACACAGCAGTGTCACTGTCTAGTCAATGCAAGAGTTCTCTTAATAAGGGAACAGTTCACCTAATAAGGTTTTTTTTTTTCTCTCACCCTAATTTCGTTGCGAACCACTATCCACAATACGGAAAATGACGAATTTTCATGCAGCTTTACCATGCAGGGATGACATATTTTTGTAGGCCAAAACCAGGAAACAAGTTAGCATTTTAGCGCTTCCGGTTCTATCGTTCCAAAGTCGATGTGGTTTTTTGATAAAATGCCTGAAATAACGTCTGTGGTTAACACAAAGATATTTTCACATTTTATTCTGACATAAAATACTCAATAAATAGTCCACTTTTACAGCCTCTTTAGGCGTATAATTGCGCTCTTGCAAACTATTATAACTCAAACTTTCAAGGAAAATGTTTTTTTTTTTTTTTTTTTTAAATAAAGACTTCAAGATTTAAATGGTGGTGATGTTGAAGTTATACATAACCAACATTTAGCTTTTTACTCCTGCCAATTGTAGTTAGCCTTCAAAATACATAAAAGTTGTGTTCATTTGTAAATATTATAATGATGAACAAAATGTGTAGGAATCATAAACCTTTGTGGGTCACAGAGCTTATTTTCTGCCATAATCCAGAAGCCAATGGAAAAATCAATGTTATCTTACCAAATCCGACTGCTTCCTTCAGATTCCCACAATGCAACATGCATTAAGATACATGAACATGCCAAATATCAAAATACCTCAGACAAAACTTATAAATTCACTAACTTTCTTGCGATCACATTTAAGCATTCTTGGATAGCCAGAGAAATAAACTAGCGCTTGTAAACATTATTCATCAATGCCCTTGATTATGTTATTAATTGTGTGCCAGTCCTTAGCTGTGCTAGTTGAGTTTTTGTCTATGCAGTGGGTGGGCTGGTTGTAAAAAAACGCCCATCCTTTTTAAGCATGAAATATTCAGTTATCTAATTAGAGAGAAACTTAGTGGTTGGATGGCGGCCTTATTTCTCACAGCACGGTGGCGTTTGTCTGATTAGGTGCTGCCTGTCGTTCTTTACTCGGCTCACGCTGATACCGCCACACTTGACTGGAGGAAAACACACCTGACAGAGGTTTCACGGAGGGGACATGGTGTGCTTGAGGATGGATGTGTGTGGGTATGTTGGGTGGGGGATGAGCGGTCGTGCTCCAGTTGGCGCACCTTGCATTGCATTACATTTCCGCCCACATCGAAAAGCCACCCGAGGGGAAAACTGAAGGCGAGCGTGGAGGGGGAAAAAAAGAGCGCGAGAACAAACGACTGGGTTGTTTAGATCCAGCTGACAACCTCGACGTATCAAGTTTGCAGCGTCTGATCTAAATGCGAAGAAAAATGGGGAGGCCTCATGCAACCCCTTATGACTCTGTCACTTACCATTAAACATGAATAAACAGCTTGGGCTCCCCACATCACCCAGGCATTTTATTTCACTGGCTTTTTAATGAGAGTAAAATTGCATCCATTGCCAAATGTGCCTCAGCAATTTCAAGTACATTAAAAAGGGGGGAAACATTCTTTGAATCTGTTCTGCAATGTTCCCTGCACATAGGAATTATTTGATTATGAAAAGTTGCTCAAATGTTTACAGAATAAAATTAGATTTTGGATGGGCTGCTGACGCAGAAAGTTGTCTTTGATCAGCGAGGAGATGTTTGCTGTTGGTTCAGCTGGTGTGTATCAATGTCAAGCTGCTCCAGGATCAACGCATACCTTGTAGCTATAATCAAATTATGGCCAACAAAACAGGGAATATGTATGCTATAATGCGATGCGTAAACACAAATTAAATGAGTCTTAAAAGTAGACCGCAAATTCATAAAACCATTCTTATGTAAATTGTCAAATTGACCATTTTTATGAGTAATTTCACAAAATATTTACACAAAAATCTGCTCATGCTTCATGAATGAGAACCAATTTGACACTGCTTTTTTTTAAATATAAATTTGAGCATGTACTTATAATAAATAAGTTTATTAAGTTTAAAATAATTGATGCCAAAGAAACTGTATTATAGTAACTGTGGGCAGTATAGGCACAGGTTATGTTCAGAATAGCATAAAAACAAGCTACAATTTCTCCAGTATATAGTATGCAAATGCATGGAATGCCAAAATGCACAATATATAGCAGAGCACTGCATGCTATCCCACACTGTATACCACAATGCAAGGCCCTCAAATTGACCATCAATTTCCAGTGTGGCAAAGAAAAATTGAATTAAAATGCAAAATTGGACGTCACTGCTACATGATATTACTATGTAAGATGTGTAGCATAAAATAATGCCTATAATGCATACAATTGTTTCACTTACTATTGATGTTTACTTTTTCCATCCCCTCACTAATGGGATGGAAAGGCAATGCTTTAGTCGTGTTTATTGTCAAACAACGTTTAAGATCAAAATGTAAAAGTCAAAATGTAAAATGTAGCCAAATTAATTCTTAGTACACATTTACTGTATGTTCTTATTGTGCACTGATAATTTGTACCAAATTTCACTACATTTCACAATCCAATCAATATTCAGTTGATAAATTCAAGTCCCACCCTATCGTATTTTCTCATTGCATATCTTGTTTCACTGATAAACATGTCACATTACAGAAGTAAATAGGTTGTGAATTCCGTTCATTGCAAAGTGATCTTGAATCTTGCAATGTTCAGGTTTAAAAAAAAATAGTAGACTGTATACAGTAAGTAGTGAGTATTCAATTGTGAACTTTTGTACATTTGTACTGGCAGATGCAGGTGTATTCTGGGAAGGCATGTAGTCCAATCCCAAAGCCATCTTAATCAAAGAATGTTTTCTTGGATGGAACTACATCCTGTTTGTCAGCTTGTGGTCGCATATCTTTGTTTTGCCACATCGTTTGACATCCTCTATGCAGAAGCAAAGTTAGTTGTTCGACAGCTTGTTTGGGTGCTTTATTAAAAACAAATCTCTCCCTATTGACAGACGCCAGCAATAAAACAATGCACTCTACACGGCTTAGCAGAGTAACGCTACAGCATCCAGAAGAGGAGACATTGAGCAAACAGTAAACAAAAGTGACTGTTTGCTTGTGTATATTACAGAAATGCACTTCAGATCAAGGGTTAGATCACGTATGGGATGGAAATTTGTTATCATTGAGGAATACGGCAATGTTAACGGCATTGAAATAAAATAAAACTGACATTTCCAAAAATAAAGTCCTTGGCAGGAAGATGTGCACTAATGGGAGTGTAAAGCATTGCTTGTGTTAATTGAATTAGTCATGTTTATTTTCAAACCAGGTTTATGATTTGTTCCATCTACACAGGTTAAAGTCAACATTAAATTGAAATTTCTTAGTACACATTTATAGTCTTATTGTTCACTAATACAGTGTCATTCCAAAGAATACCACTGAAAAACTCACCTTCAGGTTCGGCTACAATCAAATCTATTCCAAATTGATAAAATTAAGTCTCATCCTACAGTATTTTCTCATTACATATTTTGTTTCACTCATATACGTCACTTTACAGAAGTAAAATAGGTTGTGAATGCTGTTTGTCATTTCTTGCAATATTCAGGTTCTCAACTTGAGGTTGTGAATGTTTTATAAAGACAATATTTTGCAACGCTCTTGCATTTTGCGTTTTGTCTTGATTTTCATATAAAATCGGCAAGCAAAACCAGTTCTGGTGCTCTGGATATTAAAGGGGTCATATGGTGTTGCTAAAAAGAACATTATTTTGTGTATTTGGTGTAATGAAATGTGTTCATGCGGTTTAAGGTTAAAAAAACACATTATTTTCCACATACTGTACATTATTGTTTCTCCTCTATGCCCCGCCTTTCTGAAACGCATCGATTTTTACAAAACTCATCGGCCTGAAAAGCGAGGTGTGCTCTGATTGGCCAGCTATCCAATGCGTTGTGATTGGCCGAATACCTCAAGCGTGAGACGGAAATGTTACGCCCCTCACCATACTGTGATGATGCCCTCTCCCGCCGGAGCGACGAGACAAAAACATGAAAACCCATTATAAACGAGGCATT
>NW_015639507.1:1201457-1217019 GCF_001515625.1 Sinocyclocheilus rhinocerous
GTTGTGATTGGCCGAATACCTCAAGCGTGTGATGGAAATGTTACATCCCTACCATACTGTGATGCCGTGTCCTGGTGTGGACAAGACAAAAACAATAAAACCCATTACAAACGAGGCATTTGTTGCATCCAGTGGGGACATAATTACGGATTATAATAACTTATACTGTCTTTTTACGCATTGCATTGCATCGCGCCGCATAAACATAAAACCATGTCTGCATTTGTGATCGGAGAAATGACAAAAAAACAAGCGCTACTCTACACTACTCAAAACTCGCGTTTGAATCATCAGTGGCAAGTTCTTTAAATATGAAAACTTACTTATTCATTCATTATTTATTTATTTATAAAGCACATTTAAAAACAACCCAAGGTTGACCAAAGTGCTGTACAGATCAGGAAGCTCAAATAAAAATAGAATCTATAACAATCTATAAGACAACATACATTTTTTTTATAAATAAATAAAAATACAAAATTTGAATAATACATTAAAGACCCACACTAAGAAGATGTGTTTTAAGTTCTGATTTAAAAGAGGAGAGTGATGACACCATTCGGATCGATACCGGGAGGCTATTCCAGATTTTAGGGCCTGCTATCGCGAAAGCGTGGTCTCCACGATGTTTTAACCTCGATCTACGAACAGAAAGCACTCCAAGGTTGCCGGATCTAAGTGCCCTGGACGGATTATGACAATGTAAAAGATCAGATAAATAGGTTGGAGCTAGGCCGTGTAGTGCTTTAAAAACAAAAACTAAAATTTTAAATTCTATTCTCAGTTTGACTGGTAGCCAGTACAGAGAAGTTAAAATGGGAGAAATTTGCGACTACCAGTCAGCCACCTGGCTGCAGCATTTTGAACCATTTGAAGGCATCCAATCGATGATTGGTTTGCTCCATAATAGAGTGAATTGCAGTAGTCAAGGCGTGAAGTAATAAATGCATGGATGACTGTTTCAAAGTTCTATAGAGAAAGAAAAGGTTTAACTTTTGCGAGACGTCGTAGATGATAAAAACATGACTTAACAACAGAATTAATCTGTTTACCGAACTTGAGACCTGAATCAAACAACACACACCTAGATTTTTCACACATGGGGAGACATAAGAACTTAAGTCGCCAAGGTCCAGATCATCTAAGTCATAAAAATCACTTGTACCAAACAGTACTACTTCGGTTTTATTCTCATTTAAGGCCAGAAAATTGTGTGTAAGCCATAATTTAGCTTCCTGTAAACACGCCAGCAGGACCTCTATGGAGCTTGAATCATTGTGTTTAAGGGGCAGGTATAATTGGGTGTCATCAGCGTATAAGTGAAAAGATACTCCATATTTTAAAAAGATGGAGCCCAATGGCAGCAGGTATAAAGAGAACAATGTTGGAGCAAGAATAGATCCCTGCGGAACACCACAGGCGAGATGTGCTGCTGAGGGTGTGTGTTTTCCAATGCATATATACAGAAAACTTCCTGTTAGATAAAAAGGACTGAAACCAATTTAGAACGGTGCCCTGAATGCCTACAAGATTTTCCAGTCGGGAAATAAGAATTGTATGATCAACCATATCGATAGCTGAGCTAAGATCTAAAAGGACCAGAGCAACAGCACTCCCATTATCTGTAGCCAGCATAATGTCATTAGTGACTTTCAATAGAGCAGATTCGGTACTGTGAAGTTTTCTGAATCCTGACTGAAAGTATCATATAGTGAATTAGATTCCAGAAAAGAATGTAGTTGAGTAAATACAACCTTTTCCAAAGTTTTTGAAATGAAAGGGAGATTAGAAATTGGTCTGAAATTACCTAAATCAGACACATCAAGATTTTGTTTCTTCAAAAGAGGAGTGACTGAAGCATGTTTTAGGCAGTCAGGGACCGTACCAGTACTCAACCACATGTTAATAAAAAAAAGGAGATCAGGCCCTATAGTATCAACAATTTGCTTAAAGTGTGATGGAATACTATCATAAGGACAAAAAGAAGGTTTCAGATGATCAATAATATCTTTACAGGTCTGAAGGGTAATCAAATCAAACATGCTCCAAATAGAAGAGCACCTAGTTATTTCAGGAAAAGCATGAGAGGTCACCAGTGATTGTGGTCTTGACCTTGTTGTCTTCTCAACAAAAAAAGACAGAAAGTTTTCACAAAGGAGATCAGACACATCAGGGAAAACATCAACAGCAGGATTTAAAACAGTGTCTATAGTTGAAAATAAAACTCTTGGTCTATGGTGATTTTTTTGAGACAATTTCAGAAAGAAATTTAAATTTAGCAGACTTAGCAGCTTTCTGTAAAGCAGAGAGAGACTCCCTTACAATATCATAGGACACTTGCAACCTGTCCTTATGCCATTTGCATTCTGCTCACCTACAATTTCGTCGAAGTGACCGAATAGAATCATTAAACCAAGGAGCAGATTTTTTAGTAGAACGCTTCATCTTCAGGGGAGCAATGTTGTTAACGATGCTCAGGCAGGTGTTGCTAAAAAACTTAAAATATGCATCAGCGTCAGAGCTTTCTGAGAACCGGTTTGTGATTGACAATTCATCAATTGCCTTGTAATCAGTAGCAAAGTCCTCGCGGGCTGTAGGAGAAAAGTAGCGACCCCAGCGGGCCTGAGCAGATGTAGTACTAGGTCGACGAGGAAGGGCAGTAGTGAAAGTCACAGAATTGTGATCAGAGAAACCAATGTTTCCAATCTCCATGTCCATAATGGAAAAACCATGGGAAAATACCAGGTCCAAAATATGACCATGAATGTGCGTAGCACTATGCACCCATTGAGAAAAACTAAAGGAATCCATAAGATTACAAAAATCCTTTGATAGCGGCTTACCAGGACAACAGATGTGAATATTAAAATCACCAAGCAATAAAATTTGATCATACATAGTTACAACATTCCCCAAAAAGTCTGCAAATTCACTCAAAAAAGCATTATTAAACTGTGGGGGTCGGTAAACAACAGCACACAATACTGGATTTGCCATATCAATTAGAGACAATTGAACCTCAAAACTCTTGAAATAATGCGGCCGCAGAAAGAGTTTTTAAAAACAACGGCCAGACCTCCACCACGACCAGATGATCGCGAAGAGTTAAAAAATGAGCAGTTTTGAGGAACTAGTTTCCATCATGAACAGAAAATCCAGTTTCCGCGAGTTTAAAAAGTCATGTAAAATTAAAGTCTTATTTACCAAAGACCGCACGTTGAGTAATGCCATCCGAAGCGGCGGTGGATCACTCTCTGTTGGAGGTCCCCTGTTTAGCGAGCGAAGAAACTGAGGGTGCACTCCACCCCGGCGAATCCGTGGAAGCAGACACATCGTAGGCACATCGAGGGAGCCAGGCACAATAGGCCGAATCCAACGGCGGCGAAAAGGTACATCCCCCGCACGCCGAGCAGAACAGCAGACAAAGATATTCATTCCAGCTTTCAGTCTGATAGCAGTACCTCCTCGTTTACCACGTCTTTTTTGGCATTTCTTGCGAATAGTGGCAATAGGCCGCCGACACAGGTGCTCCGGGATATTCATCCGGAACGATGAGTAGTGCGAATGAGAACCACTCCTAATATCGTATCCGATATTAGTAACTGAAGTCCCAATATTTAGCAGAATTTGTCGATCGTAGACGAAGGTTGTCGGCTACGTCTCAATCACTGAGAGACAGAAAATACTGAACAGAATCCATAATAGAAGGAGCGACAGACGGCTGGCCAAACACAACGGCGCCATCATGATCATCAATCAATGTGAGATCTTCAATCTTACAGTCTGTGAGTCAGAACAGCCGGCATTGTCGTCTACTCTGCCAGGAAACAGTCCTCCATAAAATGCGCTGCACACATCTGAATATTTGGGTTGAACTGTTCTGGAACAGTGTTGTAAATACAACTTAACCACTGATTTCTAGTCGTGTCCTCTTTTGGAAGGCCAAACAAAGTAGTTTCGCTTTCACAACGGCACGAAGTTGATGTATTTCCTCAGCGACCAGCATGGATCAGCTCTAAGCATGACGAAGTGGATATCGTCCTAACAACGAAACACAGCGTCTTCACGACATGGCGGCCGCGGCAACAACAATACTAAAATTGAAATCGCATCATATGACCCTTTTAAATGTCCTTCAAACATTAAACAGGACTGTTCTGATGACTTTGATCATTTGATTGCTGTTTTCTCTGATGTTGTTTTCTCCTCAAACAGATGTCAAGTTTTTGTTGCATTGTTCTATATATTGCGTAATATGCAAATTTTATACAACAGTGCAGATTCTAACCCACCCATAACGTCCCTGAACTGCTTATGTCTGTGGTTCATGTACTCAGATGGCAGCCAAGCGCTCAGTTACATTTTGGTTTGTAATCAAGCTGGTTTCATCCAAATAGAAACACTTATCTGAGCATCAAGACTCCAGCCCATCAGCCCTCACCACAAATGAGTTTAATCAGTGTGCTAATTATGTCATTTGGTACATTTAACTCAATGTGAAACTTTGGGCTTTATTGTGTAACAATCTATTGTTCCTCTCTGTGATTTAAAAGTGGCGAGCTAATGTCATGCTTAGTACAAGATTCCTTTGTTTGGCATGCCTTCAAACGGAGATCTGTCTCGTTTTGTGTTATCTCAAGACACTTTCAAAAGCATCTTTGTGAGATGAAATATGGGCTTGAAGTGAGCAGTGAAACAGTGCCACCTTTTGACTAATGGCGGCATCACGGTCCTTCTTGAGGGTTGGAATGTCCAATTCCTGCGATTTCATCTCAAAGAACGTGCTTGGCTTCAGGTCAGAATGGAACCACTGCCAGAGACGAGATGAACAGAAACCCCCTGTCCCCATGGAAGACCGACAATAGTTGCATGAAGATGTGTTTTATTATAATATTGACTGGCCTGGTTCTCATATGAATAAATAATAACCCAAGATGTTCAAAACCTCACAGAGGTGTTTGTTTAATTTTCTAAGCCGGATAATCCTCCTGGCCTTTCAGAACAACCAATGATCAGATCTTATGTAAAGGGTTATTTGCACCTATATGATATTTTATTTTCGTTTCCTCATTCCTCAAGATTTATGTCACATTCTCACATTCAGAAAGTCCCCATACACATAGTGTATTGTATATTTAAATTAATATGGTAGAGAATGGCTACTTTGTTCATGCACCATGGTATTCCAACCCTACTGTTCCAGTTTCCAAAAATCAACCCATTCCCTTGGTGCCATGTCCTAAAGCCATGGTAATACTATGTGAAACCTGTGTGAACTTCCAACACTGAATACCATAATGCTTCCTTTCTAAAAAATTTTTTTTTTATCTATATACTGCTAGAGAGCATAGCAGTTTGATGCAACTAAATTAGATGTGTCCCATTTGAATCGACTATGTTGTTCATACTGCAAATATAAATGGATGATTTGTTGTGAACTGATCGTGTTTAGTAATTTGTCTGTCCACACTGAAAGCAAAAATGCTCCACATGACAAAATTTAAAGGTGGAGTTCTCGCCATCCATGGCAATCTGTATATCAGACTGCTCTTACGGGTAACTGAAGCCGGGACTACTTATAGGCCTACTCCGTGGATTCATTTTCTCTTTTTTGTATATAAAAGTAATTTCATGCGATTTCAGTTAATATTGATTAGTGAAAATGACCTCAGAGGGCTTTCTTATTAAAGTCACGATGAAATGGAAGTAGCGACATATCTTTTCTTCCATATTGTGACATATATCCGAGTGAAAGCAAATTATCATAAAAGAAAAAAATGTAGAGTCCTGCATGCTTCACAAGAGAGAAGCCAGATGTTTTCATATGAAGATCCAGTTATGACATTTTGATTAAGCAACACGAAAAGAAAAAAAAAGAATTAAACATAAAGACCTTTTCAGCATGGTGCTCCTTGTTTGTATTTCCACAGCGTGAAGGTAAGGTAGTACACATTTTTGAATGAATTGCTCGTTTTAAAATCTTCCCTGTCTACGGACATTATTTATGACATCTGCTTGGAACATTACAATGCACATGATAACTTTCGTTAACTTTACTCTACAATAAGTAAATCCACTTAATCAGCTAATTACTCTGCAACAGTGATGCTATAGAGCTACCACAAAAACGGAAGTTCAAAGACAAAATTCTAAAGATGGCTGTGCACTTGTTTCTCTGACGCATAAGGTCCATACACAGATTAATTGATCTCTATAATATCTATAACATGAATTTAGATAGGGTGAATTTTCATTTCATGCCGACTGTAATGCTGAAGTATGTCATTTCCATGCAGCGACACCAAACAGAACTGAAAAAATAAGTCAGCTTTCAGAAAGCTGCCAGAAAAAATGTCAGCCTTAACACACCTCCGTCAGACATTGGTCGAGTCAATGTTGTTGAGTTGGGCAAGACGGGTCCAAACAAATAGGGGAATTTATAGGCCACAACAGTGCATAGTTTTTGAGAAAATTAACTTAAAATTGCTTACTTATAGTTGTCTCCACACTTGGGATAAGAGTTATTTAGAGTCTATACAAATGCAGCTATGATTGCAGCAACAACCAATAGTATACAAAGCTAATGTAATATTTCAGTATATTTCTAATTATAAAAATATATCTAAAAATAATCAATGTCACTATTCGTTGGTTAATAGACCATCATGACTTGCAATTTGTCTTTATCGCGTCACTCGCTTGAGGTGTAACCCTGATTGCACATGTACATCACGGAGATGTCTATTTGGCGTCTGCATTTACATCTGCAAGACGTATTTCTGAGAGTGTTTGCTCATCTGCAATACGTCTATAGGACGTTTCCTATCAGATGTCAAATAGGCGTTTAGAAGATGTCTTTAAGATATTTATGATTTAGAATGTATGTAAAACTGACATCTGAAAGATGTCTATCAGATGTTTGTACACAGCAGATTCTTTCCAGATGAAGCGATCTTTAAAAGACATCTTGCAGACGTACGTGGGCTATCTGGGAAACAGCTCGGGCAATTATGACGGGAGCATTCTAGTTTTGTCACGTCACGTTGTGCCACACACTTGCCGAGTCGACACGCAGAGTTTCCCTTGAGGGGAGATCGGTAGGTCTCTAGAGCCCCCTGCTTCTCCTCAACCTTTTCCTCGCACCTCTTTCTGTAGCCTTTGGCATCACTCAAACGCCGCTGAATAACTAACTCACTCTTCACCTTTATTCATGAGGCATTTCATCTCTTCTCTTCATGTGTCAGTTTCTTCACAGCTGTCTGGACAGGTTTTATGGAAGTCCAGGGTCCCACAGACAGCTCTGGCTGAAATATTTCTCACCGCGTGTTGTTGGGAGCGTTGTTATGAATGGTGCCATTCAAAATCAAAATGCCATAAAGGAAAGAGATGAGAGCTGGAGAGACTGAAATGGCCCAGGTGACCGACTCCAGACTGCTCTGCCCTTGCAAAACTTTACCATTTTAAGCATAGTTCAAATACACTTCATAAAAAGTGCTGTGGTGGTATCATGGTTTATCAGACTTTAATACCATGATACTTTGACATATACCATGTTTTTTTAAGGATTACCATGCTCATGTACACAAACACAAAAAAGACCCATATGGTTTTCTTAGAAGTACTTTGTAGTACCATGTAAATAAGTATTAACATTGTACTGCTATAGTACTTTTTCATAAGGGAATTTACATAGTACTCCAATGTGCTTTAAACACGGTAAGCATCATTTCCATGGTACTGTGATATCTGATAATCTGCTACTTTGATATATACCATGTTTCTGAATGAGTACAATACTTATGTACATGAATACCACAAAAAGTACTACCATAGTGTTCTTAGAAATACTTTGGAGTAGCATATGAATACCATGGTTTATATCAAAATGACATGATATCACCACCATCACTGTACCATCGTACTGCCACAGTACCCTCTTAAAAGAGTAATTTCCGTTGTATACTAATAGTTGATACCATTGATAATCTGATACTCCACTTTGTGGATGCTTTTATACTTTGATATATAGTTTGTTTCTGAATGATTACCATATCAAAGTATCGTGGTTAACTTACAAAAATTACTATGGTAGTACAATGGTATTTTTACGTACCTTGGAGAACCATCTAAATACATCAATTTCAGTATATATTAAACTACCATGGGACTGCCACAGTAGTTAGACTTTAAGGTTCTTCAAAATATACCATGGTATTAGGATGGAACATGTCAAAATCAGGGTTGTTATCATCAACTATTGTAAACTATTAAAAAAAAATTGTTAATTGAAATAAAGCTGAAATAAAATAAATAATAAATATTAGATTGAAAATCTTTAAACTAAAATTAAAAAAAAAAAAGGAAAATAAAAACATTGCCTTGGCAACTGACTGAAATAAGTTGAAGCACTACAATTACTAACTGTAAATAACATAAAATAAACACTAAAACTAAAACTGAAATAAGAAATAAATTAAACCTAAATAGGAGTATAAAAAAATGACAAAAGCACATAAAAATTACTACAGATTTAACAAATTAAAATGAAATTAAAGTATAAAAATTAAAGCTAATTCAAAATATTAATAAAAACTATAATAGTATACAAATACCTAAAACAACACTGGTCCAAACAAATACAGTCTATCTATATATATTCATAAACAGTAAGCAAATAAACATGGTTGTGGGTATTTTTGTAAGGAAGGGCTTGTTAACAGTCTCCTTGAATGAAAACTGGTTTGTTAACGTTTGCATTAAGATATCTTAGACTTTTCAATCAATACGAGACAAAATCTAAATATTGGTGCAGTTCATGTAAAAGCCACAACAACATGGCTAAAGATATGAATTCACATTCCGAAACATAACTCCAAAACCATCTACAGTAGAAATAAAATACAATAATGCTGCTTTAATTACCCACAGATTATGTCAGATCTCTCTAATTTATAACCTTGCAACAGGCAAAAAAAAAAAGGTTCTTTATTGCAACAAGAACAAAAGAAAACATCATATCTAGGTCTTGTTGTTGTTCTGTAACTATGTCCCAGTTATAGCAAAATGACCTATTTGTGTACAGCAATATCTCACTCGAACATCCCACTCCTAATGGCTGTTTTATTTTAAACAATGCGTCTTACTATTATCAGCGAGTGGAGTCTTAGGGGAACGCTCGACGTGATGGCGCGTGGGAGGCCAACTCCAGCTCCACTCATCTGTCACCTCATAAGGGTTTCCATGGGAACCGAAGAGCGCATAGCAAAGTAATGAGGCAACCCATAATTGTTCACCGTGACCTTGCTGATCCCATCAAGGTTGTATCCCTTGCCTCGGTGCTACGTGTCTGTGCAAATGTTAATGCAAAACCATCTGAGACGGATAAGATGCAGCCCCATGTTTAGGCCGATTGAGTGAGGCTGGACTTAATCGGTTTTACAATCTAGCTAATATATAGAGTATCATCTAGGGGATGAATCATCATGCTTGCGTCCGCCATAACCTGATTAACACAGGGGCTCGAATGCTGCAATTTTGCAATTACGCATAGACGCCAACAGCCTCTGTCTTATTTATCCATACTCGCTCTTCTGATTGGCTTGTTTTTGTCAGACTATCAGCTCCTTTCTTCAAAACTGTCGTCGGATCCAGAACTTGTCACTGTCGCTGTCAGTGTTTACCTGTCTCTCTTGAGACATGACAGGTGGCTGAAATGCACTGTGGGATCCGCCATTAGTTACTTGCTAAACTGTCGTCAGCTCTCTCCGGATATAATTTGGAAAGACGATTTAAGGTGAAATGGGATGCTGTGTTTTCTGTCAGAATTACACGGATTTCCTGTGAGGTTGTGTGCAACACTTTAGCAACTAGTAAGCTGTCATTTTAGATATGGTTCAAGGGCTTGCATAATGCTTTTTGCACACTAAAAAGGGTCATCATGGTTTTTTTTTTTTTTTTTTTTCATTTTTTGGCCGTTTGCGATGATGTTATTTGAAAAATCTAGTTCGTCAATAGTGCATGAAACTCTAGCGCTAACCTAATTAGGCCGCATTTAAAATGTTTGCAGTGTATTTGCCAAGACTTCATATTTGTTTATCCGGAATAATTGGTTCTAATGATGATATTTCCACAGTTGTTGAAATGTAAATGAATGCACACGAGTCTTATGGGCATATGTTTTCAGGAGGATCGTTTTCTCTGCGAATATCTTTCTAATATTCAACTTCAATGAGTCAGAATGTACCTGCTGTTCAGAACATCTTATATAATGAGACAAAGATACAAAGTGAGCAAAAATAGTTCTGCAACTACTTTCAATTCTATTACTCTGAGTGAATTGAACTTGTGAATTTAGATTTAGACCTAAATGTATAAACATCCATATTAATGGTTTTACTTAGAAATTTACAGTAAGTCCCACAGAAAAAAAAAATCATGAATCTCATTAAAGGGATCGTTCACCCAAAAAAGACAATTCTGTCATCATTTACTCAACCTCAAGCTGTTCCAAACAGCTCCTGATAGCCACTGACTTATATAGTAAGGACAAAATACTATGGAAGTCAGTGTGGACCAGAAACTGTTTGCTTTCTTCAAAATATCTTCTCTTGTGTTCAACAGATGAAAGAAACTCATACTGGTTTGGAACAACATGAGGGTGAGTAAATGAAAAAAAAAATAATAATAATTTTTTTGGTTCTCGCTTGTTTTTCTTCATACTAAGAAAAAGACCCTAGTAATTTAGTCTCTAGAGTTTCATCAATGTCTCATACTCTGCTCAGATGTAAATAGAGTAAATAAAGAAAATCAGTAAACGCATTAATATTGTGAAATATTATTACAATATAAAATAACTGATGTAAATGTAAATAGAGTAAATAAAGAAAATCAGTAAACGCATTAATATTGTGAAATATTATTACAATATAAAATAACTGATGTAAATGTAAATAGAGTAAATAAAGAAAATCAGTAAACGCATTAATATTGTGAAATATTATTACAATATAAAATAACTTAATATATGTTAAAATGTAATTTATTCCGGTGATGGTAAAGCTGAATTTTCAGCATCATTACTCCAGTCTTCAGTGTCACATGATCTTTCAGAAATGATTCTAATATGCTGATTTGCTGCTCAAGAAACATTTCTCATTATCAATGTTGAAAACCGTTGTGCTGCTTAATATTTGTGTGGAAACGGTGACGAATAAATGAATATAAAGTTCAAAAGAACAGCATTTATTTGAAATAGAAATGTTTTATAACATTATGTCTTTACTGACACTTTTGATCAATTCAATGCATCCTTGCTCAATAAAAGTATTTATTTATTTTAAAAAATCTTACTGATTCCAAACTTTTGAACAGTGGTGTATGTCAGCAAGTGACTCTTGAGTTCATTTTAATTTAAGAGCAACATTTGAGACAGACATGATACTGTGAACCCCATGTCTTCTATGCTGCAAAAAGCAACCTTTGTGCAATAAAACTTCGCTTTGGAGTGAAAATAAATACTCTGAGCTGCCTTTTTAAAAGCAAAGTCTGACAATGTCACTCTGCGTCCTTCACTTACAAAAGCGGATAAAGAACAACGGCTTCTGAATGTCTATTTTTCTTCAAATGCTAGATTACGAGTCAGCGTGTGATAAAGCCTCATAAGTTAAAGCTACAACAGAGATCTTCGCTGATTGCTTAGAATAAATGCCAGAAATTGAAGGATTACTTTGCACTTCAAGGAAAGTGTTTCTGTCAGAGTGTTTGGGGAATCAACAGACATCACTTTTGTTATGCTACTCTTGCTTGTGGCACACATACTTGTATTGCTTTAAATTAAACCTGAATTAAAAATAGATTGTTTTACATTTTCTCAAGAAAATGTGAGTCTGTAAACCTATTTTATCATAAGATTCATTATGTAAAATGAAATGAGTAAGAAGCCACACAAATTGAGGCGCAGATGGTGTGGGAATACTAGCCTTAAGTATGAGCAACAGTAATAGTGACGCTTGGTTTGGCAAACACCACTGGCTAACCTAATGGTTAAAGGTAAACACAGTTAGCATGTGAACCGTTACGACCTTTTACTAATGAAGACAGAAAATCAATAGAGTGCTTTACCCGACTTCAGTAATTGTTAAGTGAAACGAAAGGCTGAAATAGATGGGTTTCAAAAGAGAAAATTGCTAATATGATGTTTGCTAGCAGCTTGCACCAGTTACAACTTTCCAAAACAGTAACCGGCCGAATTAGCATGACGTGAATAGCAGTGCGAGGCTTGTTGAAACCATAACTGTAGCGCTTAGCATGCATGCTAGAACATTTCGAGCAAATATTCTTTGGTTCATAACTGTTTACTGCTTTCTCTCCATCAATATCAGTCACAAAAATTACAAAGGGGCCAAGAAATCTGCTTGGTTGGCTTGGTTTATTGTGGTTAGCCACTTTACATAGCACAAATCAGTATTTTGTGTGACTGTGGTAGATATTGACAATGGCAGAGTATGTACCGGTGTCATATCTATCAGTCTTGAAGCACTCTTGGGAGCCGTACACCCAACGCCCATGAGGCCAGAGTCTATTTTCAGGTCTCATTTCATCTTGGTCCGGCAGCGGCTGAGATTTGTACCAATTAAGGTAATAAAGACAGCAGGCTGCCATATTTCTCTCCACACCAAGGCTGGAAAATTGGGGCGGAAAGATCGGGCCAGCGTGAATCCTTGAGAGACCGCTATGATGAATACTCTTCTTCCTCCACAGGGCAGTGCTGGGTTGCAATATGGCACGCTGACCTTTCTCATAAGATCGTATTGCTGGTAAGATTAATTTACTAAAATCCCAGTTTACGCATTAATGCTGCATGGGGGCACATTTTCACTTCTTATTGCCTGCTCTTCGAGTGGACTCAGCTGGTGAGCTTTTCCATCCACTCAGTTAGGGCTTAATTCGATATGTTATCAGTGCTCCAGTAACCGGTTTGTGGCCAGAGATATGAAGCGGGCACATGCGGTGATGGATGTGTTTTTGTGAATTTTAAGAGCTCGCCGTGCAGTCAATGGTTTGAAATCGCTCTTTCACACTGCTGTCCTTGACCTGGCTTATATTTTCAATGGAAGCCTCTTGACAAAAGGCACTGTAAACGAAATAAAAAGCCTGAGCCACTGATCTGATACTGATGAAAGGTGAGTGAGTCATCGTCAGAACAGGCCTCGCTATAAAGTCACCCAAGAACTGATTGGGGCCATGCAGAAATTCCGATGAAAATACTGAATGATGCATCACCCTGTTTCTTTTTTTAGAAGTAGAATGCTGGAAATAGTGTTCTTTGCATGAAATACATTTAGCTTAGCATGCAAAGTATGGCTTCTGTTAATCAAAATCATCTGCAAAACCATCTCAACCAACTTACAATATAAGAAAAGGCATGGAAATATTTGAAAGTATTGACCATTGATACTGCGCATAAATTTGTTCATTGTCTGCTTTCAAACACCATTTGGTTATCTCTGAATATATAATGGCATTTACAAGTTAGCTAAATTATTGCATTATATAGACAGTGATATTAATTATTGCATTATTTGTATTACATTTTTTAGTTTTAAATTTAGCTTGATCATATGTGTGTGTGTGTATATATATATATATACACACACTTTGCATTAACTTGCTATATGCAGTCATGTAATATGAAAATACGAGATGAGAGATGCAATACAATGAAAACAGCTGCAGATATGGGCAACTGGTGATTGGCAGCTTCATCACGATAATACACCCATCCATGTATCACGTATTGTGCAGAGTTTTCTGGCAAAACATCAAATCACCCAGCTTACTCAGCCCCCTACAGCCCAGATTATATATCTAATATATATATATATATATGTTTCTTTTTAAGGTTTTTTTTTTTGCAACAACAAATAGCATGGCTACAGTAGTATATTACATGTCAGTCACCAACTGACAAATTGCTTTCCAGTCCTTCACACTCACTAAAGCCTTGTTCACACTGCCAGTACTTGGTGCATGTCGTCTGTCACTGTACTGCTCAGTTTCTAGTAGGCGTTCCTTGTTCTGGTTGCCCTAGTAACAGTTGTGAACTCCTCTGCTGCTAAGATGTCTTTTCATGTCATTCCATGTTGAGACTGAATACGTTTTTATTTCAGTTTTTTTGTACAGCTGATCACAAATGAGATGTATTGGCAGTTTAAATAAGATGTCATTCTCTTGACAAACGTTGACAAAAAATTGCCAACGACATTTTGGTGAAGGAAGCATCTTAGAAAGCAACTGCATAGCAACACACTGGCAACAATCCACAGCACTGCAGCATAGAGTTATGCACAGGTACTCGCATTTCCTTCAGAGAACGTTCTATTCTACTCTTATTTCTCACTCAGATATCAACAAACTCATCATGCCACTGCACATGAGAGGCCGAACTGCTCATCCACGGTGATCTCAAAGCGGTGTCTTCCATGAAGTGTGGAGGATAAGTCATGGTGCATCATCTTCCACTTTCACACCTGAGTTACACTCTGCCCCAGGCAGCTCCAGCTTCCACTATTAGATAAAAGTCTGAAAATCCCAAGCATCAGCAAGAGAGCTCGCCAGGCCATGTCTATCACTCGATAACGCCACACACACATCAACTGCATATAATGTCAGCATGAAATAGCTTGAAAGAAGTTTTTGTTTGTTTGTTTGTTTGTTTGTTTAGAATGGAACGCATTAGGACTAGTATGACTGCTCATTTTTACTAGTTATCTAGTCAGGTAATTGCAAAAAAGGTAGTTCTAAAAAGGTAATTGCAACTTTTTACCTCACAATTCTGACTTTTCTCGCAATTCTGAGTTTATATCTCACAATTCTGTCCTTTTTTCTATGCAATTCATAGAAAAGTCAGAATTGCAAGATATAAACTCATAATTGTGAGATTAAAAAAATCGTAATTGTGAAATATAAACTCGCAATTGCGAGAAAAAAAGTCGCAATTACATTTTTTATTCCATGGCGGAAACAAAAAAATCTGAATTGTGAGATGTAGACTCTAACAATTCTGATTTTATATCTCACAATTCTGTTATTTTTTTCTTACAATTCTTAGAAAAGTCAGAATTATGAGATATAAACTTAGGGGTGTTTATATGACAGTTTTCTACTAAAATCTTTTTATGCATTTTGGCTGTTCATTTACACGGCATTTTGGGGGCATGAAAATAAACACTTTTGAAACTGGGTTTTAAAGTATTTGAAAACAATATTGTTATCGTCTCCATGTAGTTAACTGGGATCGTTTTGACCATGTTGTCGTCTGTATGCGAAACTTTTTAAAAATGCGAAGGAAAAACTTTTCCGTTTTTAGTACAATCGTTGTCATGTAAACGTTGCAAATACCTTTTAATTGTGATGAAAACAAAAGCAATATGTAAACTCAAATAGAAGTGTATTTTCTATCACAGAATTTAAAAAAAGATAATTGTAACTTTTTATCTAGTTCTAGTTTTGACTTTTTTTTTTTTTTTTTTTTTTTTTTTTTTTTTTAGTTTTTATTTTTTTT
>NW_015639507.1:1217148-1239074 GCF_001515625.1 Sinocyclocheilus rhinocerous
TTTTTTTTTTTTTTTTTTTTTGCAATTTCTCAATTCTATTTTTTTTTTTCAGTAACCTTTTTTATTTGCGGGATTTATTTGTGGTGGAAATTGAGTTCCACAGTTTATGCGACAATTCTGGCTGGTATATGAATGCTTAAAATGAACTTCAGGGGAATTTTCCTAGAACAGAAGTCATGTGATCCACGATAAGTCGACACAGACTAGACAGTGCAATCCCTAGTCGTTATTCTTATTATAACAGTTATGCTGTTCTGTTATTTGGCTTCATAATTCACTGAGGCTCTGCAGCCTGAAATACTTTCATCATCCCAAGGAGTGCATAAATCAGTGCTAAATTAGCAGGGTGTTTTTATCAAGAGGCTGCAGCGAAACTCTCTGGATGAGGCAGACAGAAAATGATCACCAATACGCTACAAATTTCTCACCCCATGCCCTCTCGTTTGCATTTCATCCCATGCATGCTAATTATGTGGTATGTTAATTTTTTTGTGATTTTTTTTAATTGGCAATCAAGTACCACAAAATGTGTTTTTTGTCTGTACCAAGTACCATCTTTATAATTATCTCACAGTTGCCATCCTCCGCGTGAAATCTTGCCCATGGACAAATATGAACATCTACTGTATGACTTGATGAGAGTAAGATTGGATTATGGAGACTATTATGCCCAGATTTTGGGTGATTTTTCATGTATGATTTGATCTATTTTCTAAATTTAGTTAATCAGAACCAGATAGACTCTGCAGGCATTTTTCTGCACAGATTTTAGGAGACAAACTGCAGAATTCTCTGGAATGGATTTAAAGGGATTGCAGATTCAACTAATAAGTAAGCAACCAAGCCAGAAGTACACTTTCTAAAAAAAAAACACCACACAAATCTACACCTTTACCGGGCAGCAAAGCTAAAACGTTTGTCTTTATAACTTATTTACCCTGAAATGGTGCATTTTAGTAACTTCAAGGTACATATCAGTAACTAAAATGTTCATATTGGTACCTTTTGCAAGGGTATCGCACCAGTAACAATTCTGTACCTTTTTTCTAAGAGTATGTTGTTCATTAAAGGCAGTACATACTCTGACAGTATGCAAAATTCAGATGGAAAATATTAAAAAGAACAATAAGCTTGCATGCAAGTGTTGCAGGCTGTGTAGAAATTGATACCTTTGAATTCTGGGGGATTCTCTTTTCTGGTTATAATACAGTATATCTGGGACATTCTGTCTGCACAGTTTGCAGTCTTTTATGTGGTATTGTCAGGGGTAAAGAACTATGAAGATAACCAGTGTTTTGTAGCGGGAAATAACAAGAAGGCAGACTTTTTCAAAGCTAAAATATTCCAAAACAGCCATCAAATAAACTATTGAAAATATAATGAGGTTAAACCTGCCAGCCTGTTAGCTAGTCTAGTTTGTCGCTCTGATTGAGAGCTGTTAATACTAACATTATAAAAACGGTAAAAATGCCACTGGAAAATGAAACAGTAGGGGCATCAGACTCAGTCAACATCCTAAGAAAAATTACTGAATGTCCTTCAGTGTGTGTGTGTGTGTGTGTCACAAAACCAGTATGGTTTAATAAGGTCTCCAATTTGACCTCCATCACCTCGAGCAATATAATTGCATTCCACACAAATCCCAAGATCAAATGTTCTTTTAAAGTTATTGACACCCTACTTAGTTCACAAATGAGAGTTGCACGATGGATAAATGGAAAACACTCAAGCATCCCTTCAACTGACATGGAATCAGTCATGATTGCAGCTTCTGATTCCTGCTTTTTGGTTTCAGACATCAAACCGCACCTCAGGCACCTGCTGTTCTCTGTATTGTTAATGCGTTGTCCTCAATCCCAGCGTGCTTGGGAAGCAGCATCTTCTATTGCAACAGCACAGTGCAACATTAAAGTGGCATTTCTTTTGACATTATTCATTATTAATTGCACTTGGTGGACTGTGGAGCACTAAACACGTATTTTATTGCGTGCGTGGGTGTACATCTTTCATGTTTTATCACGAAGACACCCTTAACGTCGGACTTCTCGCTGTAATTACTTCTCGCGGGTTATCAGCACAAGCGGGTCAGGTCTCCAGTGGACTCGGCGGGCTGCAGCAACACAAGTCTGGACGAATGGCGGTGGAAATCTAGGGCAAGTTGGAGCTTGATGTTGTGATTGGCATCGCCTGGTTCAAAAGAAGGACTCGGGGAGCTATATATAGATCAATTATTGTTGCACAAAGAGTCCTTCTGGAGTGTTTGCAGATAAGATGTTTACAGACTAGGCTGACGAAGGGAGGAGGGGGACAGGGCTGTGTGCCATTCAGAAGTGAATTGAGAATGCCTTTTAAATGTATAATTGGAATTGGAATAGAGGTAGCAAACAAGATATGAATTTGAATCTGAATACTGTCCATTTTCTGCTGTAAATTAAATTTATAAAGATTTGATTTCAATATGAATTACCCTTAAACGTTTTATCATATACACAACATATGTGCTATTTCTAGAAATATTTGATGATGATAATAATGTCAGTGTTTGAACCTAGTATATATATTTTTTTATTTTAAATTGTATAATTTGTTTTATTTTAAATTATATATAATTTATAAAGTTACATGAAAACAATTTAACGATGTGGTAGATATTTGACAAAATTTAAATCTATAATTAACTAAATCAATTCACTAAATTAATTAATTTCAGCCAATTAATTTTAGGCAATACTAAACTGGAAACATATCTAATCAATTCTAATGTATTCTACGTTTAGAAGGCATAATTACATAATTAATCCAAATTAATTACTACCCTTAAACATTTTATCATATACACAACATATGTGCTATTTCTAGAAACATATGATGATATTTTTTAGTGTTTGAAATGCTACCTAATATATACATTTAATTAATTTTCATTTATTTTTTATAATATATTATAATTTATATAATTAAAATGTTAAATTATTTCATTATATATACATTTTATTAAATTGTCAGTAATGTAAATATTTATATTATATCTAATATTTCGTATAACTATATAAATATATATTATTTAAAAAGTTATATGAAAACAACGTAACGATGTGATGCAATTTTGTGGTGTGATATGACAAAATTAAAGTCTATTTTAATGGCTGTGTTAATTTCAGCCAATTAAATTTAGGCAATACTGAACTGAAAAATATCTAATCAATTATGCATTCGAAGTTTTGAGGGCATAATTATTCCAAATTAATTATGTAATTAAGTATTTCTTGTCACGAAACGTGCTTGTTAATATTTCTTTAGTAAATAGATTCCATCTCAACTTCTTATGGGGCGTGGCCAATTTGGTTCAAACTCACGCTCTTGAATCGAAAGGGATCTAGTTATTAAATTCGGAATTTTCTTTCACTTTTAAGGTGATAAAGATCAACAACAACACAAACCTCAAGAGAAACGACCCCTGCAACTTTTCATTTCATCACAGGGAGCGTCATTTGCGTAGATGTTACAGTGAGATGGCTTTATGTAGGTTATCAGACGCACTGGAGCCCCCTTGAGCATGTCTGAAATTAATGTCAGAATGACGAATATGATGAAGGGCTGCGATGAATATTTCATGCATGACCCATATGAGGGAAAGAGAGAGGGAGAGAGCAGGAGGGATGCTGAGAGACGCTGTGCGCGGTTCTGCGGAGCCTGAGCTGCTGCTGCTGATGCTGCTGCTGATGCTGATGCGGGGAGGCTGACTGACAGACAGAGAGAGGGAGGGTCTATTCCACGCGCGGATTATTATTGCTCTGCATCGCGCTTTATCCATAAGGGAAGCACCCGAGGAGAATCGGAAGAAACCGAAGCCCAGACCCGAAAAGTAAGTGATTCATTTCCAAACCGCTGTGCTTTGATGCTTTGATGCGATGCATGTATAGCGAGATGATCAGTGTCTTCACTGTTTACACATGACAGCCATGAAACATTTGCCTCACACTTTATATCGAGGTAATACTGTGTATTTACTGTACATGCATGACAATTCCAACTTCTTTCTGTGATTATTTTGTGGGGCTGCTTGGTATCCATTCTGTCTGTTTTTTGCCATTAATGCAGCTTAAACTGTTTACAGACATTCAAACTTTAATTTGTGGACAATGTGTTATGGTTTTTAAACTTTAGGCTCTTTAGAGAAATGTAGGATAAAAGTTTAAAAATCTGACTTTGACTTTTACTTTGTTTGAATGTTCGCCGTTGTGATGGCGTCATCGTTATATTTGCATACTAAATCGCAATTGGTCTTCTTTCGTGCATTTATTTGCATGAAGCATTTTTTTTTTTCAAAATAAATCTAATGTGAAATGTTTATTTCTGTGCCACAAATAACAACAAACATAATTGCAAAAATAATGACTGCCTCTCTGAGTAGCTACCCTACTTCTTTTGAATTTGCAACCATTAAAAAAGTACAGGTGCGTCTAATTTTGCATACTTATGCACTATTTTCTGTTTTGTAGTATGAATTGTGTAAGTAGTGCATTCACACTGGAAATTACAAAGAGAAAGAGTAAACTTTAAATTCCAGGATAATGCACTTAATTCAGTTTTTTCAGCTTTTCACGATACACATCATCAGGTTTTTGAGGAAATCATTCCAGGATTTTTCTCCATATAATGGACTTCAATGGTGGCCAACGGGCTGAAGGTCCAAATTGCAGTTTTGATGCAGCTTCAAAGGGCTCTACACGATCCCAGCCGAGGGACAGGGGTCTTATCTAGAGAAACAATCGGTCATTTATTTTCTTCAAAAAAAAAAAATTTTAAAAGTATATTCTTTTTAACCACAAATGCACATCTTGCACTAGCTTCGCGATGCACATCCAAACTCACGCATTACGTAAACACTTTGGAAAGGTCACGCGCGGTTAGCTCTTCGTCTGTGTACTCCAGTTCAAAAAGATAGGGTAGGGTGAAAAACATCTCATTTTCTCCTCCAATTTCAAAATCGTTTGACATCGTTGTTTTACCGTTTTTTGTAAAGGCCGTTTGACATTCTTTGCACGTTTGCTTTGTAAACACTGGGTTGGTACTTCTGCCTTCGTCACGCGTGACCTTTCCAACGTGACTATGTAATGGGTGACTACGTAAAGTCGAGCTAGTGCAAGACGAGCATTTGTGGTTAAAAAGTATATACATTTTTATTTTTATAAGAAAATGACCAGACAGAGAGAAATAAACATCTTGGATGACACTGGGGTGAGTAAATTATCAGGAAATGTTTATTCTGGAAGTGAACTAGCCTAGTCCTTTAAGAGTAAAAAAAAAAGTACTTGTTTACATGTAGATAACATTACATTTTAAAATACTCTTAGTCAGACTACAGTTACTTTTTTTATTTAGTGCATTTCATGCACTCAGCTGCCGCAGCTTTAATTGCGTACTGGAGAGGAAGAGGCTATCAGACTCCGATACTAAATGACAAAATAATCTTATGAAGTTCATATACTTCACAGCTGAGTACATAGTGCATAAGTAGAGTATAGTGTATAGTGCATAATTTGAGACACAATTTACAGTATGTTCTAGTCTGAATGCAATCCAGGCATACTCAGTTCAGTTGTGTCGCTTCACTCCTCTCTCATGGCTTCATGGGGATAGTAAGTTTCCATTGGATGTGCACTTCAGAATCTCGCCAGAAGCAGTAGGTCATCCTTCTTCTGTTTTACTATATAGTAGGGAAGTATGCATATTTTGATGACTTTCCAAACAGATAGGCTCACCCCAAACTCATACCACTTGTTGTGCTAATGATGTTGTATCTATTAAATAAACATGTTTCGATTCCATTTGGTGCTATTAGTGTCTCAGACATTACGTTTTAATATTTATTTTACATCTGAAAGTTGCAAAACATTGATTTTCGTGCACTGCCAACAGAGAGCTATGATGTGACATTAATGTTTTTAACAGCATAGAACCAAAGTCTTATAACTTTAAAACTATGCTATTTCTGGTATTTTATGAATTGCAGTAATATGTAACTAAGTGAATATGTGTATGCAACAAGATATTTAGTGAGAAATGGTCTTCATTTTCTATCTGGAATTGACTGGATTGTGAAAAGTGGCTGTTTTATATCAGAACAGAGTGGAGGTGGAGAGGGACTAGAAAGTGAGAGGGCTTTGCGACTTAATTAAAAAATGAAGTCGTTTCAGATGCAGTGCAAGTCATTAACATTTAGGGGAAAAAAATATTAAATACTGTAAAAAAATTTCCAACTCCAAGTCCCAAATTTATGTTCTAAAATGTTTTTCCAAGCAGTACACCTCGGTTAAGTGAAGACATAAAAATATTTCTTTTTTTTTAAACGTGAGTAGAATGTTATTTAAAAATTAGCATAATATTACTTAATTTGACTTAATGTGTCATTTTGCTAAATGCTTCTACATCTACAGAAATCTCAAATAAAGCAAGAACATCTTTTTTAATTGTAATGCTGATAACATAATAAGGATGTTCTGTTGGAGCGTTCCCTGTCAGGTGGGTATTCTGACCACATTTGAAGCCTTTATTTTTGCATACTCCGTTAATAAATTGATAAAAAAATGTACACAATTAGACCAAGAACGTGCATTCGGAAAGTAAATAGTGTTCGTGTTGATTTTATGTTGACCTTAAGGTAACTTTTGACAGCGTACCTGTGAATGTCAGTAACTGAATACGACGTTAGTAGGTCAAATGGAAAATATAGCAGTACTAGTACTTTTGCTTAAGATCACTCACCCTTTGGTAAAGATGTCACACCTTCATCCCAGACGACAAGACTTTTAAGTATGGATTGCATTCGCCTACCTTAAAGGTCGCAGCCTTTTCGAGCAGTCAGTCAACCTTCTCATTTGAATGCAGTGGATAATGTGTATTAAAGGTTAGCGTACTTTGACTCGCAGCTCTCTCGCAGGGCATTTTCAAAAAGGGGAATATTTGCTCTACAAGCTTTCCCCCCAAGGCTCAGACTAGCCAATTTCTGAAGACTGTTTCAGCCTGCTTTAAACAGCGACTGCATAATGTCCGCCCGCTCCAAATATTAACTGTCTGCAGCAGTGACAGCCTGCCAAGTTTTCAGAGTCGAGCTTCAGTGATTTCTCGCCGTACTGGTGTCTTTAAACACCGCGGGGGAATAGCTGGTCTGCTGATTAAGGATCCGTGGCCTTGGACTCATTCATATTGTAGGAAGGTATTTCCATAGTAATTAGCTATGAGACCTTTTGGCTCTCGCTTTAGAGAAATACATCCCCAGCTCCCAGTTGTAATCTTCCTGCTGAATCCTCATTCAGACCAGTCTCATCCACATTATTATCCCACTGCATTTATATTCAAATGGCACGTCGAAGCCCTTCGTAATTGAATCTAATCAACTCGGTTTGATCAAAGGCCTTTTGCAGGAGTCATAGTTTAATTTGTTGAATAAATAGAGCAGCTATGGTTTTGTCCATGGCTGACCTAGATTTCTCTGGGTTTTATTACACTGCCTGAGTTAGTCTGCTTTTTTGGGAAAGCGTGTTGCAGGGAGTTTCGAATATAAAATCGTCAAGGAAAGACAAACGCATTTTATGTAATCCTCCAGGGAATGGCAACGGCGGAATTGCATTATGTTCTGTATGGTGCACTGAATTCAGTGTTGCTATGGAAATGATCTGCTCTGCTACAGTTGACACTGGCCAGACAATGAGCACAAAGGATTAAGAAAGCAGCAGATGAATACAGAAGAGGTCAGATATAGTATTCTCCCATTTAGCTCTGTTATATCATGATCCTTTGATACTAGGTGTGGGAGGTAGGAGCAAAATTATATTGCAGGATGAGCCATTTCATATCAGGATTGTATTTTTGCTGAAAATTTTTATGAAAAAGTTTGTTTTTTTTTTGTTTGTTTTTTTCATTTGGAACTTGGTGGTGGAAAGTGAAAAGATTCACATTATGTAATGTTTGAATTTAATGAGTGTAATATAACATTTAAATATTTCTGAATTTTTAAAAATTGAGGTTTCTATAATATTGCTTTATAATAGTGACGTCATTCTGTCAAATGTATGATGTACTTTCTAAAATAAAGTCAGTGAAAATAGGGCCTAATACTGTGTTAATATGAAGGAATTTTCCATTTTGATATTTCACAGGTGAATTGAATGACATATTTTGAATTTCACATTGTATTGTGTTGTGTTGGGTTTAAATGTAATGTCCTGGCAGAAAATTACCAGCACCTTTTCTGTTTTTCAGTGGTGCAAAGAAATATGACAAATTGGACCGGTTACACTCTACACAACATACTACCACACTAATATAATAAAATGCATAGTTCCAGCTCCAAGTTCCAATTAAGGATGAAACGTTTCCTGTTTTAATGTTAAGCCATGATAAAAAGTGCAGATGGTTAATATTATTATTTCATATTTTATTTATCATTAAAAGTACCGTATTGTCCCGAATATAAGACAATGTTTTTTTCTTGGAAATACATCTGAAAAAACGCGGTCGTCTTATATTCAGGGTCTAGACTTTGGCGTGTCAATAATACACCCACAACACTAGGTGGCGCCAAATACGCATAAAACGAGTGTGCCATGAAATACGTAAACAAGATTTGGTTTTTAAAAAGCCTTTTTCCAAAAGGTGCATCTGGAAAAAGGGGGGTCGTCTTATAATCAGGGTCGTCTTATATTCGGGCCAATACGGTATACTTGATTATCATAGTTTGAAAAACTTTGAAAAAGCATTAATTACAGTTATTAAGGGGCCGTTTACACGACAACGTTTTCAGCCAAAAATGGGAAATTTTTATGCGTTTTGCCTGTTCGTTTACACGACAACGGTGTTTTGGGGACTGAAAACGCATATTTTTGAAAACGGGTTTCAAAGTGCACGTTTTTGAAAACGCCACCATTATCGTTTCCGTGTAAACACCCAAAACGGGAATCTTTGAAAACGGTGACGTCATGTATTTTGTATGTAGACATGCGCAGTACGTGTCGATTTTAAAGGCAAGCGCGAACAAACATAGACAACAATGGCGGAGTACATGGAACTGTTGTTGCTGTTTAAGAGTTTGCTAACGCTTCTTCAGCAAAGTGTAGATTTACTTCACCAATATTACAAACAACAGCGGAGACGCATCATATACAACATATAATCGTCACTGTCCTACAGGTACTGTTTACTAAAAAGGTGACAGCGCCAACTACTGGCCTGGCATACGTAATACAGCGTTGTTGGCCGTTTCCGCGGATATGTGTAAACGCGAATCATTTTAAAAACGTTGTCGTGTATAAGTGAAACTTTTTAAAAAACGCAAGGAAAAACTTTTCCGTTTTTGACTACATCGTTGTCGTGTAAACGTAGCCTAAGTCTCACGCAGGTGCAACATGCAGCGACGGTTTGGTTTTGTGTGAAAACATGACAGAAGGCTGAAAGAATGTCTGAATGAATGAATTCTATAAATGAATGTATGAATGAATGAATTCTCAAGTTTTGATGGGATTTACTTTTCATCTTCCCTCCATGTAATCCCTAATAAAGTGTTGTTTATCAGCGCAATAATGCTTTGGTTACAGAGGTAACCGGAAACAGCTCTATTTCTGCAATTCGACATAAAACTTGGTAAAATTATTTCAGAGTGTTTAATGAGTACTTTTTGAACATTTCCAGCACGTCTTAACAATACCGTGAAATTTAATTCAATTTTAATATGGTAAAAATGGCGTTATGCCTATAAGTTACCAGCATTTACACAACCTTAGCCAATGTTGTTTGAGCGTTCCCTGTTAGGTGGGAATTTTGAACACATTTGAAGCCACATTATTTTTGTCATACTTCGCTTAGCTTTAATAGCATTTCTTTCCACTGAAAGCTGTGCAGATATACTGTATGTAGGATACTGCAGTATATGCACTCTTAAAAATAAAGGTTGGCATCAGTGGTTCCATGAAGAACCATTAGCATCCATGAAATCTTTCCATTGCACAAAAGGTTCTTTACAGTGGAAAAATTCCTCAGATTATTATAAATGTACTTTACACTACGAAAGAAATGGTTATTGTAAGAACTGTTACGGTTCTTTGAGGAAGGTAAAATGGGTCTTCTGTGGCATGGCATCACTTTGAAAACCCCTTCTTGGAATCTTTATTTTTAAGAGTGTAGCAATTTTTCTAACCGCTGACACATTTCAGTCATGGCACGGTGTGGTATATTGTCAAAACGCTCTGCCTTATTTGATACTGAGAGCAAATGTAAATTTAAATGAAGGCAGTGCAGAGAATCCCCTGCAGAACTATAACAACGCTCGGTAGATGAACCCCCCCAGGATCATTTTGTTCTGATTAAGAACCGCACTTTTGTGGACTTTAGAGTTGGCGCTGTTTGAATTCAGGGAGGCTAATTAAATAGAAGTTATGGATTCACCGGAGGAGAGAATGACAAGAGGACCTTAAATGGATCATTTGCGTAAAGTCTATTGAATCATACTCGCAACTAATAGCTCAGGTTTAGGATACAATGAGGCCCAGAATTAAGCCTAAGTTATGTATTGGGGATGGGAGACTAACTAATTAAAAGTTTGAATAGGATGCGCACTGATTGTAAATGACTTCAGTGGGCGCTCGTAGGCCTACTGTTGATCTCAAGCTGTTCGAGCAGTTAATTAACCAAAAGAAGAAGACGTGGCGGAGCAAACCATTACAGATTGCAATTAATGCGATTTGCAAGGCATGCCAAGAGTGCGCAATCCTGCTTCGTTAACAAGAGAACGTCAGCTCGGGTCAAAGGGGTAAGATCGCTGTGATTTTTGTTTGTTTGTTAATGCATCATTAAAAGTGAAGAAGGCTTCGGCACAGAACCCCCGGTTCCCGCATCTTGAGATCGTCTCATTGTTTCTATGGCAACCCTTCTCTGCATACCGAGTCAAGGGGGGGAAGGAAAACGAGACTTGAGAAATGTGTCTTTCTTTGAGCTTTCCTTTTAAGTTTTTGTCTTCTCTTGGATGAGACGTACGACAGCTTGGCCTGTAAATGATGGTGGAGATAGTCGAAACCCCAGGTGAAAGACTGCGATTGGAATACAAAGGCAGGGAAAGAAAGGCAGAGGGTTGGACGCAGAGGAAAAAAACCTTCTCATCTCAGCTCGCCTTTGACAGTCAATTTACATCTGAGAATATCTCCCCAAGTTACGGCTCGCCCAGCTTAGCTTCGTGGCTCTTTGTAATTGTTACATGAAACATTTATATAAATCTGAACTGATAATCTACACTACAAATGCTTTTCAAAGAACAATGTTTTTGTAGCTGACTGAGCATCAAACAGCTAATTGGAAATATCCATTTTTTTCACATTCGAAAGGGATTTTATCGTAGATTAGCATGGCCTGTCATTTTTCAGATCGTTCTTCAAGGGCTTTCAGGGGGATTGACTTTTTAAAAGCATAAAAAGGCTGGTTGGCCATGGGAGGCTTGTTGGTTAGACTAGTTAAAAAGCCTAGATTCTTACCTGTTAATGTGTTTTTTCTTTTATTGTGATGAGTTTCCTATGCCTGTCAACGTCATGTGTTTCTTAAAAGACTTTTTCCAGTTGTGAGTTTCTGTGGGAAGGGCACTTAATAGATACAATTTTTTCCTATTTAAATTTTTTTTTTTACATATACTTTTATACATTTTAAAATAAATGTATACTTTTCATATTTAAAGATAAAATGTGAAAATGTAAAAAGTATACAATAAAACATTTTTTTCATATAGATGTATTTTGATATAGATGTTTTTTTGAGAATACTATTTAATACTTTTACTCAGCTAAGATGCGTTAAATTGGTCATAAGTGACAATAAAGATATGTATAATGTTACATTTATTTCAAATAAATACTGTTTTTTTAACAAACAATTCTTAAGAAACAAACAAAAATATTAAGCGCACAATGATTTTTAAAAAAGATAATAAATATTTCTTGAGCAGCAAATCAGCATATTAGAATGATCATGTGACACTGAAGACTGGAGTGACGATTCTGAAAATTCAGGCATAAATTAAATTTCAAAATATATTTAAACAGTTATTTTAAATGTTATCAATATTTCACAATATTACTGCTTTTGCTGTATTTTCGATCAAATAAATGCAGCCTTGGTGACAAAAGAGACTGTGTTGGGTTTGTAGAGCTTGAGGGATTTGTCATATAATATGATGTTTCTCAATCTCAATCTTTTACAAATCGATTGCTACTCATCGTTGATGTTTGAGAAACGGGATTTTGGTCCTGTGAGCACCCTATGTTGAAAGAAAATGAGAAAGTCTGACAGAGTGATATTTTGAACCTGTGTGAGAGCATGAGAAAGCTCGGCTCATTGTAAACTGTGATTGGACTTGATGAAGTGTTCACCACTCTCAGGGGTCTCTGTGTAGTTAACACAAATCACTGGAGGCCCAGAGCTCTCAACCTGTAATAACCCAGTTTAATCATTATTAAAGTACTATCTGATGGCTTACAATGAGAGCAGAGCGGCCAAACACTTCTAGTTGGTGATCAACTTTTCAGAGAAGCCCATCAGGGACTCGTCATCCACCTGAACGGCTGTAAATGGCATTGAGATGGGAACATTTCTGAATGAAGGTCCTGTAAATTGAGACGTGTCCTCTGGGGTTTTTCACACTTTCTGATGACTAGCATTGCAGGCTAATTACAGTAGCAGCACTATACTAACTTTGCAGCAGCTCAAGTGATTTCATAACAATGTAGTTTTAGAAGTTCAGTGTGTTCCGTTCCTGCTTTTTTTCTTTTTTCTTTTTTTTTTTAACACCACATTGAATTGTAAAACGCAAGCAACCAGAAGTCATTTGTTTTTAATGAGACCTGATCCAGAGACCAGCAGCACAGAGGCACAGAGATGAGCTCCAGTGGTTTCTTCCATGTGTGAACACCTTTCATTTGTAGAGCTGGAAAATCTAAATTGAATCAGCTTGTTCGTCCAGTTTTTGCAAATGAATGGTTTACAAAAAATTTCAGGTTTCAAAACTTCAAATATTCTAGTCCCTTGATTTTAGGTTTTGTTAAATACTGCATTTTTTATTATTATTTCATGTCATTATATGTATTACATTAGGTTGTATTATAGTTTTATGTAGCATAAAAAATTCAGGAATAAATTCAAAAATACATTTGATCAAAAATACAGTAAAACACTATATTGTAAAATATTATTACAATTTAAAATAACTGTTTTATATTTTACAATATATTTTTTTTTTTATTATTTATGTATATTTATGATTGAAAATGGTTGCCAAGTATGCAAATCAATTAAAAATAGTTCAGATGAGCTCTTATTTACATGTCAGTTACTCAAATAGAGTTTCCCTACATGTGGAAAGGGGATGTTTTCAAATTTAGACATGTCCTTTCACATAATGAAGCACCTTTGTTGTGTGGATTTAAAAACAAGCAGGTTGTTCAATAATAATTGGATTTTGCTTTGAAGCTAATGTGCGGTTTGTTGACATAGCTGCAATACTTCTAATTTCCCCCCATTATATTCATTCTTTGGGAAAGTCTTGTGCTCAAGCAAGGGTTGTAAGTGAAGGTGACCTGTTGTACGGGAAGCATGGGAACGGTTCCTCGAGGAAAGATAGAGACTGAGGGAGATATGGTGAGATGAAGAGCATGGTTGCCTGGATACTGCTGGATGCTGAGCCGCGGTACAACGGCCCACTTCAAGCTCATTGTGTACACAGCTGAGGAGAGGAGAACAGTTGTGTGAAATTGGTTGCGTCAATTGAATCAAGTGATGATGCTATTCTGGGCCATCTTCCATATCTCTGCCTCCACTTGGATGAAAACAGAAAATAAAAAAAGTGTTTGCATAACTTAAGCCGTAGACTTCACAGCCATAAATAACACAAAATGTGTCTTTCTGCATGTTTGCTGGGAAACATATTGTAACTAATGTGAGCTTTTCTTTCTTGGTCGAAGTCTTTGATATGCATTAGCTTTCTGTAATTAGTTCCCATATATTATTTGTCTTAATATGATTACAGAATAATTGTAGCGCTGTAATAATTACCGGTTTGTATATAAGAATGTGCTAAGGGGAAAACAAAAACAAGCTTTAATTACATTACGTGTTTGTTTTTAGCAGACACTTTAATCTGTTTCACTCTCAACTGATACTAAGTGTACAATTTATGTTAAAGTCAAAATGAAATAAAAATGTATTTACTTTCTTAAGTGCATTATTTATTTATTAAGGAAGGGTTGTCTTTGTAAACTTTTAGCAATTTGCGCTGCCCCTGAAACGATTTAGTTTACACACACACACACACACACACACACACACACACACATGGGGCTTTCTGTCACTGTTAAAGGTAGAAAAACCTTGTTTTAGAATCAATTTTATATTCGCTACAAATATAGTTTGATGTATTATCCAATGAAAAAAATACAAGGCCTTTGATTTTGTTCATGTAAACTGAAAAAAAAATAATTTCACATATATTTCACAACAGTTTTTGACTTCTTTGAATAGTGAGAAGTGTCTATATTACAAGTCGAAGAGAAAGAACTGAAAACATTAATAATACATATGAAATGTTGTATATACACTACCAGTCAAAAGTTTGGAATAATTAAGAGTTTTGTCCAAGTTAACTGATGAAAAATAATAATTGATGAAAAATACAGTAGAAACAGTAATATTGCTAAATATTATTACAATTTAAAATAACTGTTTTCTATTTTAATATAATTTAAATTGTAATTTATTCCTGTGATGGCAAAAATTAACATAAGCGCATAAGAGACTTCTTTAAAAAAAAACATCTTACGTCTATATATATATGTATGTGTGTGTGTGTGTGTGTGTGTGTGTGTGTATGTGTATATATAGATAGATGGATAGATGGATAGGTGTATGTTGAAATTAAATATTTTGAAGATAAATATAAATATTAAAATAATACACTGTAAAAAATGATTTTTCAAAGTTATAAAAAGTTTTTTTTGTATAATTCAGTATATTAATTGTTGTTTCTTTGTAGTTATTTGTAAAGTTTACTAGCAATTTCTGAGTGAAAATTGTTTCAAATAAAATCCTACACTTTTTCAGTGTATAAAATATAATTTTTTGAATAATGTGTAAATGACTAATGACTACTAATGAATTATACACAATAAAAAAAAACAATAATGTGTATTATATCGTTTTATTTCATGTTGATTTTCAACAAAAAAAACAACAACATGTCAGTCACTTTAAACAGTCACCTCTTTTCAGTGGCACTTCTGTCAGCACATGAAATGTAAAGCATTTATTCATTGTTTACTGAGTATTTGACATTGTAGGGTGAGAGATTGTTTTGTTCAAGAGTTCTTTGTTCAAAATAAAGACCTTCATTTGACTCTCTTCACCTCTGTTCAGACGGCAGAGCTCTTGCTGTTGGGGGAATGGGAGCAGACCTCCTGCCTAGAAGTGTTCTCCAGCAGTACGACCTTCGCAAGGACATGTGGGCGCTCCTTCCGCCCATGCCCACCCCGCGCTACGATACCAGCATCTGCCTACTGGGCTCCAAAATCTACGTGGCAGGTTTGCTGAGCAGAGAGAGTCCTTGTGTATCTGTAATCTCCTTGTGCATTCAATACTTTGTGTGTATGTGTGTAACTGACCTTGCTGTACTTTTAGGGACAAAATTGCTGAAAGAAAAAGTCCCATGAAGTTAGCTAAATCTGAACAAATATATAAATAACAGGGTTTCGGCAGGTCTTCAACAGGTTTTCAGAAGTCCGAATTGACCATTTTACAAATTAAGGCCTTAAAAAAGGTCTTAAACCGGAGCAGAAAGTCTTAAATTCATAAAGTTGTAGCATTCAATGAAATCTTCCTCTGCATTTTTGTCTTGTTTTCCAGTACAAAAATCTACATCATTAAATTAAGATGCATTTACTTGAGAAAATGAAGATATTAGGTCTTGTTTTCTGAGAAACTGAACAAAATTATGTGAGTTTATACTTCAAACAAGAACAAATATCTGCCAATTGAGTACAAAAACTTGTTTTCCCTTTGGATTTTTTTAAGATCACTGGCAGATGTTTGTTCTTGCTTTAATAAGTTTCTCTGAAAACAAGACTTCTTATTTTATGCCATTTTGCTTATCAAGTAAATATATCTTTATTTAAAATCTTTAGGCATTTGCACTGGGGGAAAAAACACAAAAATACTATGAAAAAGCATCATGCAGTGTGATCAGAAGGTGCAATAAAAGATACTTCCATATTCTAGTTAAGCATTGTTTTGTAGTATTTTTTGTAAAACTGTTTCTAATACAACTCATTGTTCGACATCTACATTTAGAGAACATATTGACATATTGTGTTCCTTAAAATTTCTTTAGTTGGTTTTAAAAAGGTCTTTAAACTGTTTTAAATGTACCTTTAAAAAATCTACAGGAACCCTGACATAAATAAAACTCCAAATGATATTCAAAGAGATTATTGTTTTATAAAATCAGATCTGAAGATATTTGGTGCTTCCAATGCAAAAATGACCAATCACCATCAATATCTCTGTTCCATCAGGTGGACGTCAGTGTAAGCGTTTGGTGAAGGCGTTTGAAGTCTTTGACATAGAAAGCCGCACCTGGTCCTCTCTACCCAGCCTGCCCTGCAAGAGATCTTATTCTGGGGTCTTATGGGACAGCGCCGGGCATCTCTGCTGGTTAGGAGGGCTCAGACAAGGCGGAATACACCAAAGTTCAAAGTTTACCAAGAATGTTAACATCTTCGACACCAACCAAGGTAAATTAGCTAGACGTACCAACAGTATGAAAGCACGTCTCTCATATTTACATCCAAATGGCAATGAATTCACATAGAACAGAACTGAAGCTATAAGATGCTTAAATTGTCTGTATTCAGTCAGATTTGGGGTTAGTAATATTTTATTTTAAGAAATATTTTTATTCAGCAGGGATGCATTAAATTGATCAAAAGTAATAAAGACATTTATAATGTGATAAAAGTTTTCTATTTCAAATAAATGATATTCTTTTGAGCTTTATATTCATCAAAGAATCCTGAAAACAAATGCAGCACATTTTTCATAACAAATATTAAGCAGCACAACTGTTTTCATCATTGATAGTAATCAGCATATTAGAATGATTTCTGAAGGATCATGTGACACTGAAGACTGGAGTAATGATGCTGAAAATTCAGCATTGAATCACAGGTATAAATTGCATTTTAAAATATATTGCAATAAAAAAAATAATTCACAATAGTACTGTTTTTGACTGTATTATTGATTAAATAAATGTAGCATTGGTGAGCATAAGAGACTTCTTTCAAAAACATTTTAAAAAAAAAACTTACTAACCCCAAACTTCTGAATGGTATTGTGTGTTACTTCATAAAATGCTAGACTGCAAAAGATTGTGTTGATAAATAGTGTATTTTATCCACATTGCCTGTTGAAAAAGATGAAAAAACAGCTGAAAAGAGGCCAAAACCCCTATAAAATCAACGTCTTAGACCAACTTAAACAGTCCCGGAAACTAATAGTACTAATTAGTGCTGAACTAATACTGCACTCTAAAAAATGCTGGGTTAAATACAACCCAGTGCTGGGTAAAATAGGGACAAACCCAGCAATTGGGTTGTTTTGACCCAGCATTTTTTTGACCCAGTTACTACCCAGAAGGTTGGGTTAAACATTTAACCCAACCACTGGGTCAAAACAGCCCAATTGCTGGGTTTGTCCCTATTTTACCCAGCATTTTTTAGAGTGTGTAACTTGTGAATATAGGCACCAAATTAAATAAGCGCTGCTTGTGCATGTGGCATGAAACAAGCCTTAGTTTTAATCTGTGAAATCTCCAAGAAAAAAATGTTTTAGCTGTTGAATGCGTATCAGCAAAAAATGTTTCAATGCACAAATATATTAGTAATCTCGGTAACCGTTCCCTTTTTTATTCGATTTTTTTTTTCTCGGATTAACCCAAAAAAGGGGACGGAAAGATACAAGGTGTGACAAAACGTAAGACCTGCTGAAATGAGTTATTGATTTCTCTCCAGCTTCTCACGCTTTTTCTTCCTCTACATCGTTTCCGTTCAAATCTGATCTTTTCTAATCAGATTCAGCAGATGGGAAAATTTGACATTTTTTGGCCCCAAGGGCGATAAAAAAAAGTTCCTATCGTAAGTGGGCAGCGAGGAGGTCATAGTGAACAACTGAACTGTGCACGCTGCCGTATGAATCATTTCTCTCTTTTTTAATTATTCCATTATTGGCGCATGTGTCAGTCAACAGGTGCGTGAGCCGCCGTTCACAGAGCAGCACGAGGGATTAAGCCTCGCTATCTAATTTCCTTCTGCCCGAATCTGCCACCGGCAATAATAGCCCTCGCGTGCAAAGTCTCCCAATCTAATATAACTAGGCGATAAGATCGTGGGATAGGAGGGGGGCGTTAAATGATGCTATTCAGAAACACATTGTCATCCCTTATCCGTAGCTCATCCAGATAGATAGTTAAGCACATCTGCTCTTTTGTCTTAACGCGGGCTGCTGCAGAGAGGGTTATAGCCCAAGAAAATCCCAGTTTGTAGGCAAGATGGATGTGTTCTTTATTAAAGATCCAACTTTACACTGTGTACTTGCTAACTGAGCAGCGTTAGACCCAGAACAGCATGTTTTCATAACTTTATGCCAAATGAACAGGCATCAGGACAGACCCCAGCACCAGTTTGAAGGGTATTATGATTTTGCATTTGAATAAAAAGCATGCTTGGCATCAGAAAAAGTGAAAGGGCATCACCGTTCAGAAGAAAAAGCTTCAGATTTTCGTCCAACAACAGAGCGAGCGTTGCACGCCAAGGGCCGAAAGTCAATATCCTGTCAAAAGTTGACAGACCCTTCATTGCTCATTCAAGTCGGACAATTTGATCCTGATCTAAATTGCCAAATTTGCAGCAAAACATCAATAAATTATTTATTTAAAATCACCGGAGACAAACAAATTCACAAAGCAAAGTCTTGTTGTCCACTGACTACTGTACATAGGCTGCTACCTTTTAAAGCAGCTTCCTGACTGAATATTGCAAAAGGTCTTTGAATACCATAAAGTCAACATTGCAGTTAATTTTGGCCAAGAACCACCCACTTAGACCAGAAGAGATCATCTGACTGACATGTAAAGCAAACAACCACAGTTTGTCAACTTTACATTTACATTATGTAATGTTTTTAAAGCAATGTCAGCATGATGCTAAATTAATGATGTTAGAACTATTGGGTAAAAAGTCTGTTTTAATTAGGATGATATTTTTTAAATATATATTCCTGTTTTAAAAACCACACACACACACACACACACACATATATATATATATATATATATATATATTCTTGTGAATATATATATATTCTTGTGATGCAAAGCTGAATTTTCATCAGCCAATTATTTCTAAAGGATCATGTGACACTGAAAACTGGAGTAATGACTGATGAAAATTGAGTTTTGCCATCACAGGAATAAATTCAATTTTAAAATATATTAAAATACAAAAGCATTATTTTAAATTGTAGTAATATTTCACAGTATTACAGTTTTTACTGTTTTTTTATTAAATAAATGCAGCCTTAATGAGCAGAAGAAACTTCTTTAAAGAAACATTAAACATTATTACTAATTGTAATAAAACATATATAATTGCAAAAATATTTTTTTTATACATTTGTGTGTGTGTGTGTGTGTGTGTGTGTTTTATACTGGAAAGTATAATTGATTGGTTAATAATTTTAAAAAATGTTTTAATAAGCATTTATTTCCACTCATCCACCATCTTGGATTTCTTTTTTCACATCACTTGATGCAGTGCATATTAGGGTTGCCTGACCTGACTGCAATGGAAAAAAAAAACATGTTGTGTTAATCTTCCATTTTGATATGGTTTTGATCTGTTATATATACATAAGTGCTGTGAGCGTCTGCATACGTGTCTTTGCAATCAAAAGCTCATCACATTTTTTAACAGTATTTCAACAAGCCTGACAGAAAGAGTTGCCATCTCTCAAACAACCATCATTGTTCTAATGGCGTTTGTGTGTTATTGGCTGTGATTGTGCTTTTTGGCCGATTAGGTTGACTGAGAAATGTAAATAATGTGCCACATTAATGTTCCACATCTGTGAAACACAGAAAGCTGCACAGCTCCAACTTCCTTTTCAAAGCAATTAAAGTGTTCTAGCTCAGTAATTTTTTTGAAGAAATGGCCCTTGCATTTATTACGGCAAGCCACTGGCTTAGTTATTAGACAGATATTAGATCCTGCAAATGGAAAACAGTCTGTCAGCTTTAATCGACAAGCTCGCAGGCTCTAATCTGCAGGAAAGTCATTTATTTCCATTTCCTCTTTAGTTGTTTTAGGAAAAGCTGTCAAACGAAACAGTTTCAAATCACATATAAGCCAGTTAAATTTTCTTTCACTCATTGTATAAATCTGATTTATTGTGTCAGATTTGAAATCACACAGTGTTAATGGTGAATAGTGTGTAATTTATCCAAAGTTAAAATTCTCTCTTGCGTCCCATTTTAATGTACAAACTATATGTAAGCCATTGTTAAAATGACACCTTTTAAATTGCTGCTAGTGGTGGAGAAATTACATACTTCACCTTTAATATTTAGCAATTTATTATTGTTATGTGTTTGTGTCCATTTTGATTCGTAGGAACTTGGTTGAAATCAGAGGACACTGTACCCTTGAAAACCAAGCGAGCAGACTTTGCCGCAGCCATAGTGCGAGGCAGAATGATCGTGGCGGGAGGTCTAGGTATGGAAGTTGCACCATAATAAATGTATCTACTGCACAGTTGCTGGCACGGTTGGTGTCATCCAAACATCTGCTCTCTTCATACAGGCCATCAGCCATCAGTGCTGGACACTGTTGAAGCCTTCCATCCCCAAAAAAGAAAATGGGAGAGGCTGTCGCCTATGTCGATGCCGCGTTGCTCTGCCTCCAGCATCGTGATCCGTGATCGCTTACTGGTAGTAGGAGGTGTCAATCAAGTCCCAAGCTCCGCCCACGAGATTCTATATGTAAAAGAGGAGGAGATTCTTTAACCATAGAACGTTAGGTTTACACATCAGAAAAAGTTGCCTTCCGTGATCAAGTAAAACACAAATTTTCACATTAAAGGTGCGGTCGTGTTTACCATTACTTTGGGAAATTTTGCAAGCAAAATCCAGTCTGCGCAATTGAGAGTTTTCACATGAAAGGTGAAAAAGTTCTCAATTCAGTTGGCGCTCTTCAAGTTGGTCATACAAATCTGCCGCGCTGAGAAATAGCAATCTGCTTGGTTTGAAAGTGATTCTGTGTGAGCTGTGCTTCATACATATCTACGCTTTTGACAGTGGACCTTTTTTTGTGAAATTTTGGGGGCAAAATCCAGATCTGACCAATTGGGAGTTTTGCATAAGGGCGAAAAATTTTCCAGCACAGTTTTTGCTCTTGTTTAAAGGGGTCATATGATGTTGCTAAAAAGAACATTATTTTGTGTATTTGGTGTAATGAAATGTGTTTATGTTTAAAAAAAACATTATTTTCCACATACTGTACATTATTGTTTCTCCTCTATGCCCTGCCTTTCTGAAACGCGTCGATTTTTACAAAGCTCATCGTTCTGAAAAGCGAGGTGTACACTGATTTTCCAGCTAGTGCATTGTGATTGGCCGAATTCCTCAAGCGTGTGACGGAAATGTTACGCCCCTTACCATACTGTGATGCCTGTCAGGTCGGAGCGATGATTCAAAAACATGAAAACCCATTATAGACCAGGCATTCGTTGCATCCAGGGAGGACATAATTATGGATTATAATGACTTATACTGTCTTTTTACACGTTGC
>NW_015639507.1:1240528-1254149 GCF_001515625.1 Sinocyclocheilus rhinocerous
GTGTCCTCTTTTGGAAGGCCAAACAAAGTATTTTCGCTTTCGCAATGAAACACACAGCGTCTTCACAACATGGCGGTGGCGGCAACAGCGAGAATAAAGTTACGCCTTCTTTCTTTGCGTTAACATTTGGGCGGCGTTATGCAGATCTTCCCACATCGTTACGTAGACATGTGGGGGCGTGTTTAAACGAGGCGTTTTAGAAGGGCGTGGACCAGTCTTAACTTTTATAAAGAATATCTCTTTGGGTTTGAGACTTTAGTCTTTGCAACTTTAGGGATCTTATCTATTCACAAACAGCTTGTAACACTCCAAAGAGAAAGGAAACTTGAAATCGCATCATATGACCCCTTTAAGCAAATTCGCCAAGCTGACCAACAGAAAGCTGCTTGGTTCATGTGGCGAATTCTCGTGACCAACTTGAATATGAGCGAAAACTGTGTGAGGAAATTTATCGTAACCAAGCAGTTTTCTGTTGGTCAGCTTGGCATATTCACGTGACTAACTTGAACAGCGAGAATGCTGCCATGACAGTAGTTTAACTGAAACTGAAAAATGACTGTAGAAGACAATGTTTACAGTGATGCCTACTTTAGTGCCCCTTGTGGCAATGATAACATATTTCATACATTGATGCATGAAATCACTTACATTACTCTACTTACATAGAGAAGTGGGTGGTTCTTACCCAAAATTAACTGCAATGTTGACTTTATGATATTCAAAGACTTTATGCCGTTTTTGCTCATTCACATTGGTCACACGAATTTGCCAAGCTGACTAATGAAAGCTGCATGGTTCATGTGGCGAATTCTCATGACCAACTTGAACATGAGCGAAAACCGCGTGAGGAACTTTATCGTAACCAATCAGCGTTCTGTTGGTCAGCTCGGCGAATTCATGTGACCAACTTGAATAAGAGCGAAATCTGCGCGGGGAACTTTTTCACCCTCATGCGAACCTCCCAGCCACACGGACTGGATTTGGCCCGCAAAATTAAAGCCTGAAATACACTCTACTCAAATACGCAAATATGAGTGCTTGCAGTGCATTACAAATGCAGTAAGAAAGGCCGTAGTTTCCTTCAAACATCTGTCTTAAACCAAATTCAGGTAGCTATCTACAAACATGTCAACAGTTTAAATGTAAAATGTGTCATTTTTGCACCCCTAGTGCAAGATTCTTTTCAAACTGTTGCTCCGCCATGACAGTAGTTTAGCTGAAACAGAGCAATGACAGTAGAAGACAATGTTTACATTTATTGCCTACTATAGCGCCCCTTGTGGCAATGCTGACATATTTCATAATGTGATGATGCATGAAATCAAACTAGAGCTGGTGTTTAAGTACTTATGTAGAGTATGTTTTGGGCTTAATGTCAGTACAACAAGATTCTTGAATGCTAGACTGTTCAAACAAATAAGCTACACTATGTGACAAGGAATAACTAAAGCACATTGTACGGAACAACATGTATTTTAGTTCCACGAAGCTTGCTGTTAATGCCATTATTACAAAATGCACAGCAACGACAATCTGCCTTTTAAAGCCAACAGCACCAAACACCCACTGAATGATCAAAGCCAACAACATATGCACAAACACAGCTTCAGAAACACAATAAATAAGTGTTTGAAATAGAAACAGATTTAGCAGTCTCCCTATAACAGTGTATTGAGATATTTTAGGGTATTTACAGGGTTGCTAATTAATCTACTGCTGTTTTTAGCATGATAATTTAGTAATACAGCAGGTCTTATTAATAAAGTGAAGTTTTAACTTTAGGATATTAATTGTGCATACCTCACTGCATTAGTTGTGTAGGAGGGGTTGTGTGAACAGATTTTGGTGGTTCGTATGGTGAATATTGATTATTTTTCACTGGTCAGTTTCATCCTTGTCAAAGGTAACTTGCACTGCTGTAGCACATACATGCAATCCTTTTTCTAAATGTTTACAGGGTCTTCAGCAATTTACAGTAGCATCAAGTACTTTGTCTTTAAAAACCCTCTGAAATCAAAAATTGGGAGATTTGTGACCTTAAAAAAAATTCAAGACAAGCCTTTCACAATGTCCTACCCCAACTAACTTTTTCAATAGGAAATATATCAAAACAGGACTAAAAACTCCACTCTACACAGGATTTCATGGGGTTTTTAATACTACACTAATAAGATACTGAGTGTGTTTAAATGCACAATTCAGCTCATTCTAAAATCCCAGCAATGCAAGAAACACTTACATGAGATTTGAAATGATCGGTTTACATACAGTATGCACACACGAAATAAACCGCCAGGATTGTGGCTTAAACAGTTTATGACCTTCAGCTGATAAAAGAAAACCTCTTGTGTGCTTACATGACTTTACATGCTGCTGGGTTATTAAACATAATCAGCGTAGGACCGTGCAAGTAAACACACTCATTGTCAGTACAGAGTTCAGAGATGCAGTATTTTGAATAGAAATAAAGTTGAAAGCCTTTAGGGAAGTCATCATAGCTGTGGCCAATATCATTAAATGGTGTTTACTCTTTTCTATTATGATGTTTTCACTTGGCCATTTGCTCTCATTTTGTTAGGATAATGTGTCTTGGATGCACATAGCAATAAAATGAAGCACTGTAATAAATGATTTTCTACAATGCTTGTACGTTTGTGGTTTTGCCATTAAATGAACTTTGTCTCCTTCTCCGGTCTTTTTGCTTCCTCGTTTCTCGGTTCAAATGAACCACGGTACTCTTATCTGGGGGGGGAGTGCTGGGCACTGTTTTCTCTTTTTATTTAATAATGTCAAATAGCGCCTCACTTACTCGAGTCTTGAGCAGGATGGTGGTTGACACAGAATGAGGAGCGACTCTAACCGTGAGACTCCTAACCTGAGGTTTATTTGTCTCTTGATTTCTCTCACCTCTGCAGAGGTGAAATGTGTCTTGCGGTCCTGTCGGCCACACTCAGACCTGCTGAAACACACTGCAGAGATGCAGTTAAAAAGTGCTGCAGTGGTTCTACACAATTTATCTGCAAAATGAGGCTAGTGCTGATGTGTTACTTTGTTCTAGAGTGCTTGGAGGACTCTTGGCCTGCTTTCCAGGAAGTAGTAAACAGTGTTGGGCTAGTTACTCCAAAAATGTAATTTATTACTCGTTACTAATTACTCCTTTCAAAAGTAATATTATGACTTTACTTATTACTATCTGGCAACAGTAATTAGTTACACTACTAGTTACATTACTTTTCCTTCACGCCCCACAGAAGTTGCAATTGTGTATCTTCCCCATAAAATTCTTCTAAAATGTTACTAACAACATATTTCTGCCTCATCATTGGACCAAAATCTGCATTGGATCGCAGTCAGAAGTTTTTTTACAAACACTCAATGATTGATAGTGACTTTAAGTAAAAGTGTTGTATTAATTGCCATGTGTAGCTTGAAGCTAATTGTAGCTATAATTTCACTATTACCCAAACATGATTATATTTCATGAAGTATTTTACCAAAAGAAATCACATAAGTTTGTACGATTTTTAATTATAGTAATATAATTTATATGGGGATCAGAGGGATGTGGGTGGGCAAGCCATGTAATACCAGAGTAAAGTAATGCCACAACTTACACATCTGTGTTCAGGTCCCCCTTTCTCATGACAAAATAATGGCAATATTTCCGTCCCCTGAATGTAAGCTTTTCCATATTCCAAGCTTTCCCGATGCACTGGTGACTTCATGTGCATGTGCGAGTCGTGAAAATTATGAAAATAAATCTAAGAATTATTGGATTGTTGGATTTCAAATCAGTAGGGGTTCAGGCATCAAAAGTAACTAAGTAACTAGCTGTTTTATGGATGGTAACTGTAATAGTATTACTGAAATCTTAATAGTAGCCTAATTAGTTACACTACTAGTTACTGCAAAAAGTAATAATATTACAGTAACTAGTTACTGCCCAACACTGGTAGTAAAGCAGTCTTGGTTGTTAGTTTAAACAGGTATAATTTTGGTACAGATTTCATAATTATCTGTGGATGATAAATGAGATGATAAAAATCAATACAGTACAAACATACATAAAAAAATGTAACTTGCATGCTAAAATGCTAGGTGTAACAGAAAAAAAAACAAATCTTAAATATCATGAACAAATAACAATAACAGTTATAGATATAGTTTGAAATTTGTATTTGTCCATCCATTCCCTTCGTTTCATCCTGTGCTCTAATGAAGCGAGTCCAAATTGGGTGGCTGCGGCGCTGTCCGATTCGCGAATCATTCATTTGAGCCGATTCTTTAATGATTTGGTCGAACCAAATTGGTGTGCAAAAATGTGTGTTATATGGAGCTTTGCAATTTTTTTAAAGTTATTTTGATGTTCCTCGAAGTCCTGATTGTGAAATGTTGGACCGATTGCGAATCACTGGTGAACCCTGGAGGTGAACAAACAACGCGACACTGGCTTTATTTTTAAGATAAATAATATTTATCTGATACAAAACATGAGAGACGTAGAGATTCAGGAACACATAAACCTGTTTGATCCCGTTTCAAATCAGCTTGACCAGCAGGTGTTTATCTGGTTTCGCTAGGCAACTAGCTGTATTTCCGGCATGGCTAGTTGAAAAGTGCCTGAAACCTAGGGATGGGCGTATCGAAAAATATCGATACTAAGGTGCGTTTCATTTACCAGTGGTTTTGTTTATGTAACAAAAATAGTAATAATAATGCGTACAATAGGCATTGAATTGGACGAATAACCTTTGTTAGCGAGTAATTGTGCAGGATAGAACTATTTTCCTGCTCATCTGAACACGCAAATGTTGCAAGACAGAACCACTCAATCACAGAGAGCGTTCACTCACTGCTGACAGTGCATTCAAACAGGGCTGCGTTTCCCAAAAGTATCATAAGAAAGCATTAAAGCTTTTGGGAATGGCAGCCCTGAACAATGCTTATCAGAGGACAGAAAAAATATATAAATGTTTGAGTTATTTCACAATAAACAAATTGAAATTTTAGCCTACATAGTTTGTGCAATTACAATTATTTAAATTGAACGTTGAAAGATAATATTGATCATGTAAAGGTTGCATTTTATGCATGCAACAGCCATTCACTGGCAGTCCCTAATGGCAGTATAAATATTGCACTAAATCAAAAGTTCAAATGTTACAAATAAGTTAGAATATTAATGTTGTAATACTGGTAGCACTAATATAAAAATGTGATGATATATGTTACAAAAAAGTAACAATTTTGAAATACGTTGATGGTTGTATTTTTTTGTATTTGATCTCAGTATTCCTATCAATGTTGTATAAGGGTTTTTTATGCATAATAGTAACCCTAGAATGTGATCAAACAGTTTAAAATAGCTGGGCTAAGATATATAACAATTTTTAAGACTGCAGAAATATGTTAATTCAGTATACACATTATCCCACCGGTTACAATTGTGACTGACCATAAAATAAAAATTTTCACACACTTTTCCCAAAAAAAAAAATGTATTAATTATTTCAAAGGGTTACTAATGACACATCATTTGGATATTTTCATGTCTGGGAAAAATTTGGGATTAAACGGGTTAAAATGCGTTTTAAACAAAGTTAAGTGGTTTTCATTACCCATTTTACTCTTAGTAATTTAATAATTTCATAAATTTCATAATTTAAAAGTTTAGTGCAGAAATATCGAATCGGTATCGATATCGACAATACTGCCTTGAAAAATATCGGTATCGTATCAAAAACAAAATAAGGGGTATCGCCCATCCCTACTGAAACCCGTCTAAAAGTCAAGAGACCAGCCCTACCGTGCTGGAAAACTAGTTAAGACTATTATAGGTTTGTTGTGTGTGTGCTTTTTGTTTTTATTTTAGAAGGTAGGGAACACATTGAGCGATGGAAAGAATCAATGAATTTGAATCAGTTCATTGGAACGAACCGTCCGGATCGATTCACTCAAGTGAATCAGACTGTCAACGCTAGTGACTGGTTGGTAAGGCTGCACTTATACTGTTTACCACTTGGTGACACTGTTAATCAGTTGATGTATGCTTAAAGTCACTGAATAGTCTTGTCATACTTAGCCTACTACAAATACCCATTTAGTTTGGCTTTATATGTCCTAATTGGTTAATCTCTAGAAAGTCAAGGAATAACAGGAACATCCGGAATTGTGCATTGCATTAGATTTTATAAGGAAACCTGCATTATTCTTTAACAGGCACATGCTTTTTTGTCTGAAGTTTTTCTAGAAGAAACAAATCTGTACATTCATTTGTGAATGATTTCCTATTTTGGACATGAAGGCACCCTGAGGGCACACAAGGTGAAATGTTCTGGGGCTGAAGTACCTTTTTAAGATGTGATACATGCGGTCAGGCTACTCTGTAACCAATCCTTCCTGTGCAAGATGCCTCGTGCAGCTTCATCAACCTGGTCAGTATTCTGATCACGTGACCTCGGCAAGCTCAGGACCACCGGGTGACCGTCAGGGGCGACTTTTGCACCTCGGTGGAGAATTTTCCACATTAGTTGTGTTAAGCTATCTGCAGCACGGCTCTGAATGTATTAAAGCAGAGCTTTAATGATGTTTAGGTGCAAGAATAATGGGGTAAAATTGAGCAAAGTCTGTCTAAAGTGGAAAATGCTTACACTCTGCGTTAAACTAGCACATTTAAGACTCCGAATTGGGAACAAATTATACCATTTTCTGCTATTTCAGAGAACATGATTGCAACAAGCAGGGTTTGAAATAATATTCTGTTAGATTAACAAATCGGGCAATGTGATATAACACAATTTTCATTCCTCATATTGAAACAAATAGAATGCATGCTGCTACACGCTGAAGCTCAGTAAAGTCACGTAATGGGATTTGCGAGCTTGAATCAGATATGTAACTCTTGCTGAGTTTGGGGGTGGAAAGAGTAGCAGGAAGAAAAATTCAAGCAAATGTCTTTATCTAGCTAGGAGGTGTTTGTCATAATCATGATGCAGGGCTAAATTTGTGTGTCTTAACCACCTGGGATAATCTTTAAATCTGGAGATATGAAAGTTTGTGTTTGAAAATGGAATATAGTATAATCATTAGTGGTGCTTGCTATAGGGTTACGCATTTGAAGTTTGTATTAAACTCTGCACCTCATGAAGTAAGATGCTTCAAATTGCACGGATGCTTGACGTGTGCTATTACTTTTCTAAACCATTGGACGTATCATTTAAGCCTGGCAGATGGTAAAATGGGGGGGGAAATGCCATTAAATTACATTGAAGGAGAGACCCAAACTATCACATACTGTAGCAACCACTCAGAACACCCTAGCAACCACATAGTATCATGCTTAAAATGACCACTAAACAACCACCTGGCTTTTTTTCTTCTTCTGAGGGCACACAAGGTGAAATGTTCTGGGGCTGAAGTACCTTTTTAAGATGTGATACATGCGGTCAGGCTACTCTGTAACCAATCCTTCCTGTGCGAGATGCCTCGTGCAGCTTCATCAACCTGGTCAGTATTCTGATCACGTGACCTCGGCAAGCTCAGGACCACCGGGTGACCGTCAGGGGCGACTTTTGCACCTCGGTGGAGAATTTTCCACATTAGTTGTGTTAAGCTATCTGCAGCACGGCTCTGAATGTATTAAAGCAGAGCTTTAATGATGTTTAGGTGCAAGAATAATGGGGTAAAATTGAGCAAAGTCTGTCTAAAGTGGAAAATGCTTACACTCTGCGTTAAACTAGCACATTTAAGACTCCGAATTGGGAACAAATTATACCATTTTCTGCTATTTCAGAGAACATGATTGCAACAAGCAGGGTTTGAAATTATGTTCTGTTATATTTAATAACAAATCGAGCAGTGTGATATAACACAATTTTCATTCCTCATATTGAAACAAATAGAATGCATGCTGCTACACGCTGAAGCTCAGTAAAGTCACGTAATGGGATTTGCGAGCTTGAATCAGATATGTAACTCTTGCTGAGTTTGGGGGTGGAAAGAGTAGCAGGAAGAAAAATTCAAGCAAATGTCTTTATCTAGCTAGGAGGTGTTTGTCATAATCATGATGCAGGGCTAAATTTGTGTGTCTTAACCACCTGGGATAATCTTTAAATCTGGAGATATGAAAGTTTGTGTTTGAAAATGGAATATAGTATAATCATTAGTGGTGCTTGCTATAGGGTTACGCATTTGAAGTTTGTATTAAACTCTGCACCTCATGAAGTAAGATGCTTCAAATTGCACGGATGCTTGACGTGTGCTATTACTTTTCTAAACCATTGGACGTATCATTTAAGCCTGGCAGATGGTAAAATGGGGGGGGAAATGCCATTAAATTACATTGAAGGAGAGACCCAAACTATCACATACTGTAGCAACCACTCAGAACACCCTAGCAACCACATAGTATCATGCTTAAAATGACCACTAAACAACCACCTGGCTTTTTTTCTTCTTCTCACAAACAAGCACACACACACACGCACACATGTGAAAATGTTGTACCTTTGTCCTGCTGATGTATTTGGAGTTTTAGGACATTTATATTTGTGTAGCCTACACACTGAGGTAGATCCTTGCATGTTCTTTGTCGGCTGGGTAATGACCGAGGGTTTTATTCACGCTAACATTGTTCTTAGACTGAACTTGATGACCGCAAGCAAGGTGACCATGTGTATCCTCAAATTGCCTAAATGTAAAATTAAACCGGACACTTCTTCAAACTACAGTCAACAGGAACAAGAACATGTTAATTCAGCAATCAGGACCGAACCTGACGAAGTTCTCACATTACAAAAAACACCTTAGAATTTTGATTGTGATTAAAAAAATGAGTTTAACGTCAGAGTAAATGGTCAGTATTCTAGCCCTCCCACTGAGATTATTCCAAATGGTGAAACTCTTCTCTTTTTTTTTTCATGTGGTGTTTCAAGGTAAGCAAGGTCAGGAGGTACGTTTCTGGACACCTGTAGTAAGACAGAGTTCCCCACGATCAGATAATACCAGCAGAAATATGGGCAGTGACTCGCTTTGTTGTCAGGTAAGCAAACCAAACTGTTAATGTTTCCAGTAAGACATGTCAATAAAGCTGAAAGCAGGGCATGTCAGGAAGGCCAGTGGTTGTTTATTATACGTCAGAGACTATTATTTATTCAGAATAATCACCATGTAACTCGTAGAACTGAAGTAATGGCAAATATAATGCATTAAATAAAACATTAAATACTGTATGTGCTAGGCTTCCTCCTCTCAGGAGTTAATTAAAACTAGTTAAAACCATAAAACTTAACTAAAATAAAATGAACTAAAACTAAAACCATAAAAAACATTAGTTGAAATAAATTAACTGAATAAATTAACTGAAATTAAATTAAATTAATTAACTGAAATAAAAATCAAATATTTTAGAAAAAACCTTACACTTATTTTATTTCAGCTAGTTGCAAAGGCTACTAAAAACTGAATTTAAAACAACATATTTAAACTATATAGACATATTTAAAACTAAAAAAATGACAAAAACACACTACAAAATGACTAAAACTTTAAGAAAATATAAAACCTAATTCAAAATATTAATAAAAACTTTTTAGTATCTCAGATGGTTAATATATGAGGTTTGCAGTTATGAAAGTCTTAACATGAACAGCTGTATTTTTTATTTTTATGAAATTCAAATGACACTGTAATTTTCTGTCTCTCGTTTGATCGTAAGTTGATGTGTGAACTACGACCCAGAATAAACAGATGTAATCTGTTAAAATCAATTCTTTCTGTTCTTCATTCATTTGAAATGTGTGGGGTTATGCAATGTGTGGCATTGGACCTGGCACCAAATGTCATGTCAAATGTGAGCTGTGTTCACCCTGTTCTAAAATAGAGAAATCCCTTTACATAACCATACTATTTAAACATTTGGCTAACTTTTTTTGTTCCCCACAGTGCATCCAAGGCTTACTGTTTTTGTAGTTCTGTTCCCAATTACATACTTCTAGTGCCATGATATAATTTTAAGGGATCGTTCACCCAAAAATGAAAACTTTGTAGTCATTTACTCACCCTCGTGTTGTTCCAAACCTGTATGAGTTTTTTTCATCTGTTGGCTACAAAAGAAGATATTCTGAAGAATGCTGGTAACCAAACAGTTGTCGGTATAGCCATTGATTTCCATAATATGGAAGTTAATGGCTACCGTGAACTATTTGGTTTTCAACATTCTTCAAAATATCATCTTTTGTAGCCAACAGAAGAAAGAAACTCATATGGGTTTGGAACAAGTGGAGGTTGAGTAAATGATGACAGAATTTTTATTTTGGGGTGAACTATCCCTTTAAGAGACAATTTACACTGTTTAGCTGCTTTGATATACAGTTATACACTTTAGTAATGGATTGTCCAAATCCAAGTGAACATTCCTGAGGGAAACAAAAACAAGGCACAGCGGACCGATCTGGCAGAGATATCCGGAGAGTTGCCAGGGGAGAGTGGTTGTCATGATGCTGTTGCTATGGATAGATTTGTTTTGTTGGCTCATCTCTACCTCAGCAAGGAGTGAAAACACTTCAACACTTTGCTTGTTTTTAGATTTAGATGCACAGGGTTATCGCTTGACTAGCACTGGCAGTTCTTATCTCAGACCTAGTGAGTACAAAATTCAGGAGTTATGAACCCTGACTACTGCGTAAAGTTTTGGATTGTGAGCACAGTTTCAGAGAAGTTGCTGTTACTTTAGTCTCAAACTAACACAATAGTTGAATCCAAAACTGAAAGCATCAGCTGATATAACCATCCGGTTTGTGTTAGGGGATGCTATGAGTGTGAAAACAACAAGATATGGTGTGATAAAAAATATTACGCATCTAAAAATGGTGTTCTGAAAATAGTTAAATTTTGATTTCCAAAAATATTGTTTTTGTGCCAAATGATAGTATATTTCTGCCAAATGGTTTGTGGCCAAACGCATAAAACAAGAATATGTTATAAACTGATAAATAAACAACAAAGATCTGTATGGATCATCAATCCACGTGTGAAATAAAATAACTTGAACTACAGAGTAAAAAATTGGGGTTAGTACGATTTTTTTTTATTTTTATAAATGAATACTTTTATTTAGCAAGCATGCATTAAATTGTCATAAGTGACAATAAAAAAAACATTTGCATTGTTACAAAATAAATAATAATAATAATAATAATAACAACATTAATAAAGCTGTTCTTTTACATTTTCTATGGCTGAAAGTTCTTTGAAAGTTGAGTTATTCTTCAAAGAGTTTCAGGAAAAATGTATTGCGGTTTTCATAAACATATTAAGCAATGCAATTGCATTCAACACTGATAATAATAAGAAATGTTCCTTCAGCATCAAATCATATAATCATAAAGAATCATGTGACACTGAAGACTGGAGTAATGATGCTGAAAATTCAGCTTTGCATCACAGGAATAAATTACATTTTAAAATATATTCAAAAAGAAAATAATAATAATATATTCAGAATGTTATTGTTTTACTGTATTTTTGATCAAATAAATGCAACCATGGTGAGCATGACTTTTGAACAGTGTAGTGTATGTGTATTAAAACTTTAACTAAATCAAACTTTTTTTTTTTTGGTTCCATATACCCAGATCAGCCAGATCACATTTTTAATCAGCATTTATTTGTTTTATTGTTTTGATATTGTGTATTGTGTACTGTTTCTGGTCACTGGATAATCTATAATTATAAGTATAATTATACTTTGTGTTTCACTGCCACTCATACAGTCCAATAATTCCCGCTGGCCCCAGGCGTATAATTAAGATTCTATTCTATTCATTTATATTCTCTTCTACTGGGAATGCATCGACAGTGATGTTTAACTTTTGCATTTTACATTTGGTAATCTAGATGGGTCTTGTTGAAATTAGTCAGTGACCTTTACATTCCATTAATTTAGAGCAGTTCAACAAACTCTCACCTTCTATCAGCTGATGTGGACTTACTGAACTTCATGTGACTGAACTTAATTCCAAACCCCACCCGGTTCTTCTGACGAATTTACTTGTTTATCTGCGTGCTTTGGTTGGTTCTCATAAGAATGGCATGTGAAGCTGTCATCAGCACCCTGTTGTTTTGTGCTCTTTGTAATTGTATGGCATGATTCCTGTTAAACGAATGGTGACATAATTGCATTCAATCTCTTTTTTATAGTTAATATGCTGTACACATCTACAGTCAATTTGTCATTCATGGTCTACAATAAATGACATCACAAGTCAGATAATGCCGTCTGACAATACAAATAAATAGGTTATCTGTGAGTGCACGTTGGTCCTTTGAAAGTGTCTTAAAAACAAATACGCTTCAAAATACAGGTCCAGAAGGTCACTGAAGACAACAGGCCTGCATTAAGTAGCACAGGGCAGTAAACACATTCATTTTGTAATGTGTTTGTCCCTTATCAGAGGGAGACAAGAATTTCCCATTCAAAACCACAAAGGACTCAGTTTTGATTTCTCATAAACTGATTTCATAGATCCTGCCCAAGGCTAGAAGCTTTATAAGTTCAGGTTTTCAGAAACTGCTTTAGAATTTATGCTAAGCTTTCTTAGACCTCTTATTCTCATTGGCAAGCAGAATAATAACACTCAAAGCAACTTTTTTTTTTTTTTTTTGCTGGAACCCAAAGTCCCCTGAGAAGCACTACTGAGCACAGAGCGCCAGGGGATCTTGTTAGGGGTCAGTTTGTGGATCGTGTTGATGCCTTGGGGTGTAAGCATGTTGTGGTGTCCCGGTTGGCCAGCTGAGAGCAGCTTTCCATCATCCCGATAGCTCTCAGAATAAAGCCATGCCTTGTCAGTGCTGAGGCTTATACTGCATGTACTGGAAGAAAAAACAAACAAACAATAAAGCTTTGTTAAATGTCCTTTTAAATCATATCAAAAAAGATTTTTCAGGGGGGGTTTTTCTGAGCTCTTCTATTAGAATAATTTGGCTGTATAGGGTTTGTGAGTTCTTAACATGGTTTCTATTAGATCAATTTAGAAGTTTTTAGTGTTCTATTTTAAGTTTTTCAAGTCGGTGTTATGGTTTCTGCATCTTTAAAACACCATGTTAAAACACCAAACACATTTTTTATATAACCACATAAATATAAATGTATACATACATAACTATATATAATATATAAATAACATTATATATTATAGTGATTCATTTAGGGCTACCGGTCAAAAGTTTGGGATCAGTAAGACTTGTAATGTTTTTTAAAGAAGTCTCTTATGCTCATCAAGGCTGCATTTATTTGATCAAAAATACAGAAAAAAACAGTAATCTTGCTAAATGTTATTACAATATAAAAGAAAGGTTTCTATTTTAATATACTTTAAAATATAATTTATTTCTGTGATGCAAAGCTGAATTTCCTTCAGCCATTACTCCAGTATAAAGTGTCACATGATCCTTAGGAAATCATTCTGATATGCTGATTTATTATTATAATTGTGAATGTTGGCAACAGTTGTGCTGCCAAATATTTTGGAAACTGCGATACTTTTTTCAGGATTCTTTGATGAATAAAAAGTTAAAAGGAACAGCATTTATTCAAAATATAAATCTTTTCTAACAATATAAA
>NW_015639507.1:1254207-1261090 GCF_001515625.1 Sinocyclocheilus rhinocerous
CTTTTGACCGGTAGTGTGTGTGTGTGTGTGTGTGTGTGTGTATATATAGGCCTATGCGTTTTGTTTGTATTTAAAAATATGCTTATATATTTATAAATTAGATGTTTTTTTTTCAATTAAAGAAGAATATATATATATATGTGTGTGTGTGTGTGTTACATACATGTATATTTATATATATGTTATATTTATGATATATTGTTATAATGAAAATATATGCTCTCTGTATTTTAATAATGGATCAAATACAACCTTCCACAAAGAGATTGCTTCTAAATGTAACTAAATTTATTTCTTGCAATTGAATAGTTACCTTAATAGTTAAAAGTTACCTTAATAATATATAGAATACCTTAATAGTTTCCTGTATATGGGTGCGCTGGGTGCAGTAAATAATTACAGCCTTCGGAAACAGTTTCAGGAAGACAAACATTTAGTTTCAATGATTATCCAGGGTATTGTTAAAATAAAATCAACAGCGCTTCCTGATGCTTGTAATTGAACACATATTAACACAGACGAATCCCGCGATCCCTGCTCGGATTACTATAGCGAAGGCTTGTCTCATGAATGTTAATTATATGCCGTGACGCTCGGCTTTCTGATTGGCTGAAAAGAACACTCCGGGTAAGAGTGCGCTAGTCAGTTCGCGAAGGAACGAATCCTACTAGGGCGAAGGCTGTGGGTTCATGCATATTAATTACGTTGTGTGACTGGATGCTCCGGAAAGGTTACCAAGCAACGCCTGTGCGAGCTATTTACAAATTCATGAGCTAAGCGTTCTCCATAGTAGGATTCGTAATTTTCGTCAGCGATGCCGTCCTAACGACTTCCTCCTGTCATATAGAAGCGCAGGATCGAGCGCGTGTCAAATGGAGCAATGTAACGGATCGGAGTTGACAGCCTCAGTCGAGAGGTTACTGATTAATCACGTTCCGGCTCCATAACCATAGATAAGGACACGAGATCCGCCTGAATGACAGGAGAATGACAGCAAGCCCGCATTGAGCATTTTAGTGTCTTCTTTACAAGGTAGGTGACTAATTTACTACTTTACCTGGGTCTTTTAATACTGTTAACTTAATACTTTTAATATTGTTAACTATAATTTATTTATTTTGCTCCATTGGCAATATACACGAATACTTCATTAGCTCTGTTTCAATTACATAAATGACACGTGAGTTGCCTAACTAAAGTGTATCCACGCTTATAATTTTAAACCCTTCAATTCTAAATTGAAGGGTTCCATTCAGAACCTAAAACACTTGCACCGCAAGAGAATCTGACAGTTCCACAAAGAACTTCTCTAGTTTATCTTCAGAAAACTGTATGGCAACCTGAGACCACTGATCCTATAATGTACATTTGTTTTTAAAGAACTTTTTAAATCTTTAACGAAACCATATAACTACTTAAGTACCTTATGCATCCAAAATGTTTTTCTGAAGGTTCTTGATGCCAAAGTGCTCGACAGAACCACTGAAGAACCTTGATTTTTAAAGTGAACGTACTTTTACAGAAGTTTGTACTGTTTTGCCCTGAAAAAAAAAAGTATTTTTGTCACTTTGTTCCAATTGGCATGAAGTTTTAAATAAGTCTTAAATGAACGGAATAAACTTTCTTTACTGAGGGATGTACGAGCGAGGTGTTGATTAAGCGAAGCGGCACCGAGCCGTGTTAATTTACGTCGTCCCATGCTGCGCTGGATTTGATCGGACTACTAAATAGGGATTTTGTTTCAGTGTGGAGGTAATGAGCAAATTGTTGTTGGCTCGTATGCTCTCTTTCTTCTGCCGTGCCGAAAAGACGTGTGTGGGTGTTCGTTTCTCTGAAGAATCGCCCGGAAAGTTTTGTCATGCTAAAATATCACGTATTAGGCGGTTTTTGAGACTTGTACGTCCGGCGGAAAGTGAATGCCTTCATACGTGCCGTAAAGTGTTTTTTCATGTTAACTCTATAACGAAGCCGTTTTTTAATGTTTGCAAAAGTTGTTGTCCGTGGCTATCTATCTATCTATCTATCTATCTATCTATCTGTTATATCTGTCGTTCTATCTATCGCTGTATCTATACTGTTGTTTTCATTATGTTATAATGTTGAAATTTCATAATTTGTTTCCATCCACTGAATTTATAGTCTATGAACTCGTTGTAATTTCTAGTCATGTTTAGGAGTTTTCAGAATTTTAGCTCGATTTTCCTATTAAGTCATTACATAAAATGAGCTTATCACTCTGCAAATTTCATTTAAATTAAGGCAGTAATTAAACCTAAGTTTTCAATTTAGTAGGTTGAGATGGATACATTATATCAATGACTTCTGAATGAAGCTGAAGAGAGTAGAATTTTTATGAGCTAAAATAATTTAAGAACTTATAATATATGTCGTTCCCTTTGGCAGGTGACAAGTCGACCTTATCAGACTCAGACATTTCAGTGAGTTGTAACATTACCCTGGCACCAGAGACCTTTAAATACATTTCAAAAACCAATTTACCACGTGGTGTAAAGTGAGACATCTCCAGCCCTCCAACTGCCCAGAGCTGGTTAGAAAGTTTTAGCCAAATGCCTCCCAGAGACTCCAGCAGTGGATGTTCATTAGGACCCTCAAACCGATTTTTCTCATTCTTTTTGTGACATTTTGTGCTTGTGAGACATCAGCTTTGTCAATTTTATGAAGAATATTTCACTTGGCTTTTTTTTTGCACACAGACTAACATGTGGCTTTCCCGTTGTTATGTCTTAAAGGAAAATTTGCTTTGAATGGGGAACGTAATTTGCATGCTACCCAAGTTCAGGCAGGCTCTTACACAAGCCTGGAGACGGGGAACGCACCTGCCTCTCTTCCTCGACCTGTAGACTCATTCATCAGCACCAACCGTCTTTAATGGGATAAATTATCTCCAGAGATCAGGTGAACAGCTGATCTAAACTCAAGTAAGACCCTCCAGCTTCTTAATTTCTTCTTAATTGACATTTTACATCCTAAGGCCTCCGCATGGTACTCTGGTCGAAAGATCAAGACAAACTGTCCGACATGTCCACCGGGACGGAAAGGATAGAGATGAAGAAGGAGGGGGCTCCACCAGCGTTCCACCACTCCAATGGGTCGGTCCATCCGGTTATACTACCCGACAGCCCAGAGGAGGTGCCCCAGACCCCCGGGGAGTACGAACTCACAGAAGTGACCTCCATACCGGACCGCAGTGATCAGGAGAACGAACGGCCGGACATGGTGGTCCTCGACTGTCGGGCCAACGCAAAGGGCCAGAGGGAAGAGGACGCGCTCCTGGAGAACGCCAGCCAAAGCAACGAGAGTGATGACACTAGTACGGACCAAAGCCCGGTGCCGCCGGCTCCACTAAAGGAAACGTCCTTTTCTATTGGACTCCAGGTTTTGTTCCCTTTCCTGCTGGCAGGGTTTGGGACAGTTGCAGCTGGCATGGTTCTGGACATTGTTCAGGTAAGTAAAACCCAATTGCTTGGTGTTTAATTTGGATTATAGAGTTAAATCAATAAATAAAATAAAAATCATAATATTGGAATATATGTGAATATTTCATATTACAAGTTCTGGAACACAGTTAATTGTTATCTAAAGAGACTTCAGTACACACAAAAAATAAAGATTACAAAAGGGGGTTTTCACAGCAAATGTCATAGAAAAACCATTTTGGGTTCCAACGTTTCAGTAAACAGTTCAGTAAAAGAACCATTTATTTAAGTGTGAAGAACATTTTAATAATTCAAAGAACCTTTTTCCACTATTAAGAACCTTTTGTGTAATGAAAAGGTTCCATGGATGTTAAAGGTTCTTCATAGATGCCAATAAAGAACATTTATTTTTATGAGTGTATTTTTCATCTTATTTTTAAAGAAGCACTCTGTTGAAGGATAACCCATATAAATGTCAAAATGCTGTAGTAAAACTCATTGTGACTGAGGTTTTGCATGCTTGTTTTGCCATTGACAGAAAGCCATCAGTCAGGGTTTTTTCAAATGCTACCTGGTACTAAGAGCAGCAGAGCATGCCTTACGCTGTTCAGATGCTAGATGTTCAGATAACAGGTTCTTTCCAAATAAGCAGTGAGAGGAAATCTACAGAGTTGAGAACTAATAGGGTCTGTTTTCAACCAGTGACAAATTGCCACTGAAATGAGATAGATGCATAGATAGAGAGAGAGAGAGATTCCAGTGTACTCAATCCTGCATGTGTGTGTATGTTTTACGGTAGGCCTGTTTAAAAATAAGGAGCACATCCCAGCCGACAGGTAGTATATATTTTTTAGAGTCTGTCTAATAAAGATAAAGGCATCAGTCACCAATGCCATAGAAGATCCAATTTAGGTTCCCCAAATAGCTTTCAGTGAATAGTTTGTAAAAGAACCATTTTTATTAGTGTGAAGAAGATTTGAAGATTTGAATCATCTAAAGAACCTTTATCTTTAAGAGTGTAGGTGGGTAATCTGTGCTACCTTCTGAAAATGTGTTATTCTACTGTACAGATGGACGTACCGCATGACTTCCCGTTGTACCCTGGTAGACGGGTAACCGAAAATGGTTAACCGTTTGGGGTTTTGCAAAAACATTGGCGGTCCAGAGTCTCTGACGTTTTGTTTCGTGTAATACTTACCTCACTTCCTCAATTTCCTCTGTGAATGATAGAAATCATGTTTAAAATCTAAAGACCGATTGTTTATTACTTGTTATGGTTGTTTTTTGAGGAAAGGGTGTAGACCTGTGGATTGGCATGGGGACATTTTATAACCTATTGTGAAAGGGAATTCACTAGTTGTTATTCACGTACAGCATTGTAAAGCCATGAGGTTTTACTTCACTACATAATACAGTCCAGAGCTCCACACCCTTTGTAGTCTTAACCAGCATGGAAACTTGTTTTTCAGCCAACTTGGTGATTTTGCCTTTTACCCAGCTGATGTGGAATGTATTGTGCTAGAAAATCTCTAGTCAGACCTGTTTGTGCTAAACTCTGAATGTATGTTAAACTGTTTTTACCACAAGGACAACAGACTAAACATTAAGGCCTGACAGGAAGCCAGTTAGGGTTTACCACATCCACCGTCATCTCATTTTGACAGGATTCGATGCAGACAGATAAGCATAACCTGTCCTAACTTTCCATGAGCTGAGATCTTATAGTAAATTTCTGTGTAGTTACATCTAATGTTTGACCATATCATTGGCTTCTATTACTCACAAGTGCAGTTGACTGATTTCAAGTTTTGTGCCAGATGTCCTGTAGAGTAAATTGGGCAGGAACAGGTGCCGAAATTGTGCTTTTGTCTCCTAGTGTCTCAAAGATCAAACTAATGACTCGTTCTGTTTGCTGAACAGACTTAAATCATCTAATTTCCTTGATGAATGATTATTTAGTTGCACTGAAATGATTATTTAGCCGCACTGCTAAGGCTAATGTCAATATTAATTAGGATTTAGGGCAGGAATCTCATGTCCTGTTCCTGGAGATCTACCATCCTGTAGAGTTCAGTTCCAACTGGGCACACCTAGTTTAGGGTTTGTTCATCTTTCTGTGTTGTTCATCCCACATTATTCATTTATAGGTATTTATTCATATTAATATTTTGAATTAGCTTTTATTTTTATATTTCAAGTTATTTATTTTTTAGTTTAAGTTTTGCTAACTTTATGTATTTGTTATGTGCTTTTGTCATTTTTATTAGTTTTTTGTATTTCTATTTAGCTTTAATTTTATTTCCGTTTTAATCATTTTAGTACTTAGAACTAGTACTTAGTTCTCAAGGTAGCATTTCTAATGTTTAATCTTTTCAGTGTTTTTCATCAAATAATTATATTTTTATTTATTTCAGCTTTATTTCAATTAATGGTGTTTAATAGTTTTTGTTAACAGTAACAGCACAGTTTGTGCTACAGGCATATTGGAAATGGTGCCTCAAGATTATGTGGCTTGTTGTTTTTACTTTTGAAATGAGAAGAATTACAATATATGTCCCATAGACTTAAATTGAAGAACCTTAACCATATCTAGATCTATGTTGTAGCTTTTTTGTTTTCAGCCAGTAAGCAACCACCCGCAATACCCTAGCAACCAATAAGAATTCATTAGCAACCACATAGAAATAAAATTGGTTGAGTGATGGGTAAGCACTAATCTCATTTTTCAGACAGTTTCCAGATTATTAAAGGAATAGTTTACACAAAAATTAAAATCATCATTAATATGTAATCTCTCTCATGTTTCTTTCTTCTGCAGAACACGAAGGAAGGTATTTAAAAAATGTAAATAAAAGTAAATGAACCATAATGTTCTTCAAAATATATTCTTTTGTATTCCACGGAGGAAAAGAAAGTCATATACAGTCTTAAAAATAAAGGTTCTTTATTGACATTGATGGTTCCATGAAGAACCGTAACATCCATGGAACCACTAAAGGTTCTTTTATAGTGGAAAAGGGTTCTTTAAAATTTTTTAAATGTACTTCACACTAAGAAACAATGGTTCTTTCAAGAAGTGTCCGCTGAAAGGCTCTTTGGGAAACCAAAAATGGTTCTTTTATGGCATCACTACAAAATCTCTCTTTTGGAACCTAATTTTAAAGAGTGTAGTTTTGGAACAACATGAGGGTGAATAAATGTTTTTTTGTTTTTTGATGAACTATCCCTTGACGCCACTGCACTATTGATACGTTTATCTAGAAACTCTTCCACATCCACATAGACCACTGCAGGTTCACTGGTGTTAAGCACAACCCAGGTTGGTAGAGCGTCCTCAGAATTCCTCTGTGACCTTATACGCTGAGCCTTGGAGACCAAGGTGCTGGAACCAAGGAGCGTTGCCAGCCAACATTACACAATCCTGCAATCCCCCCCCCCCCCCCGGT
>NW_015639507.1:1261169-1268568 GCF_001515625.1 Sinocyclocheilus rhinocerous
TTGCATGCCTGCACTTCTGTGCGTCAAGTTCGCAGAACCCTTAGAGGCACATGGAGGCATTGGCCAGGACTGTGCTGTTCCCTGAAGACAACATCGTACTGGGGGAGGGAGATGGACAGAGTAGAGGAGGTTCAGTCAAAGGGAACAGAAGACAAAGTGGCTGGGCGCCAGCTCCCAATTGATGTTCATCCTTTTTTAAAAGTGGCCCCTGCACTGCCAAAGACTCAAGGAAAAAGAAACGGCCATTGAAATCCGCCCACTGGAAGCTGCACCGCTCTAACTCCTTAACTAGTGCTTTTTGCTGCTATTTGTAGAAGATTTTGTTTTTTTGTGTTATGTTTACCATTCGCTTTTTCTTCAGCGTTATGTTAGTGGTGCCTGCCGTGCTTTTTCGCTCTCTCCATGTGCTGACAAGATGCTAGAATTGATTTAGCTAGTCAGTGTCAGGCCTGTAATTGCTGTGCACCAGTGGGAATGAGTCTAAAGATAAGCACTCCTTCTATGTATTGATCTATACTGCCTGTATTGCATCTAAGGCACTGCAGCCTAATGGAAAAAAACAGCCTGCCAGTTACCAGAGTCATCAACTTCAGACATCTAAAGTCGGATGCTTGGAAAAGGTTCAAATGGACGAGGGCGTCAATAGATCTAAAATTGGCCTGAATTTAACATTGGCAGATGATCAGCTCAGTGTTATCAGAGATTTTGTTCCTTCATAGCTCAGGAGATATAATTGAGTTTTCTATATCAACTTTGTCTCAAAAATTCTCTTAAAATTCCTTAGAATAGAAATGACACATACGAGTCAATTGTTGACTCAGTAAGACTGCAGAGCTATAAAATGAAAATGAATTCATAATAGGTGTGGAAGATATGGCCAAAATATCACAATTGTTTTCAGACAGAATCATAATCCACAATCTTATCACAATTCTTTTTCATGTTTGTTTTCAAAGGGATAGTTCACCCAAAAATGAAAATTATCTTATTAATTACTCACCCTCATGTCGTTCCAAACCTGTAAGACCTTCGTTCATCTTCGGAACACAAATTAAGATATTTTTGATGAAATCCAAGAGCTTTCTGAACCTGTATTGACAGCAAGGTAACTTCCACAATATATTACAATAGAAAACCGTTTTTTTTAATTGAAATACTGTTTCACAAAAATTACTGTTTTGCTGCATTTTTGATCAAATAAATGGTGAGCAGAAGAGACTTTAAAAAACATTAAAATCTTACCAAACCTAAATTTTGAACTACATTTTCTTCAAAATATGTAAAAAATTATGTTTGTTTTTAACTCTTTGTCTGTACACACCAACGTAAGAGGTTAATAGTAGTTGTCTGCTATTAAACATTTTCACAAAGCTTCATTGTCCTTCGCTGAAGTATGTTAAAAGTAGGGTAATAACTTGGGCCGTCTGCCCATTCTCTGAGATCTTAATGGGACATCATGTAGGACACTATGGTCAAATTAACATCATTTTAATCCTGTTAAGATGGAGTGTCTCGGCTAGACTTGGATGTGCCAGGTTTGTGGCAAAGCCAGACATTCTTTTGGGCTGTGGCTCTCTGAGCTCCCGCCACAAGATTACATGTTTAATCACAACACATCCTTCAGCAGCCCACGTCAGCTGGTTAAATCTGGGAGCAATGCTGTCAGATGACATTGTTTTTCATTAAATTTGAGTCCAATGATTTAAAGTAACCATAATTAGTCATTCCAAAGTTTAATCTTGTCATCATTCGCTCACCTTCATGTAATTTTGGCCCTGTATTATTGTTTTAAGAAAATTTAATTCAATTCAATTCAAGTTTTTGTATAGCGTTTTTCACGATACAAATCGTTGCAAAGCAACTTTACAGCAAATTAAGTTTCTACAATATTTAGTGGTAGCTTATCAGTGGTGACTGTCAGTTAATGTACATATGGCAGAAATGTACGGAAAAATCAATTAAAGACGTAATCAAACAGACGATGAACACTATTAACAGCAATTATTATATGATGCAATCAAACTTATTGCAAAATGTGGTAGTTCTGTATGTTGTTTCATGGTTGGCATCGTCTGAGGTCCTCTGGGGGGTTGGCATCATCTCTTCTCAGGTGTTCTGGATCCAGACTGAAGCTTGTGTAAATCCTAGTTACGGCAAAAACAGAGAAACAAATAGAGACATAATTAGCGTAGCTGCTGTTCCAACCAAGCAAAATTTATTTGTTTAACCCAAACTAAAGAATAATAATGTGCATTTGATCAGATATAACTGCAGTACAAGATTATGAGATGCATTATTTGAATGCTTGGCCAAAGAGATATGTCTTTAATCTAGATTTAAACAGAGAGAGTGTGTCTGAACCCCGAACGTTATCAGGAAGGCTATTCCAGAGTTTGGGAGCCAAATGCGAAAAAGCTCTAGAAAAAGAAACGAATGTAGTTTGTTTTTAGGCAAACTGTACCTTTACTAATGACATAGCTCGTTAAACACTTTAAATTAGGTGCAAACCCACACTCAGGGAAAGTTCATCTGCCTTTTGCTGGAATCCAGTGATTCACATGCAATCAGGTGAACAGAAAGTGTCGAGCCTGCGGTCCTGAGGTAGTCTGTGTGCTGTAAATCTACACTAAGTGCTCAGCTGCTTGATGCTGTTTCTCAGAAGCCACTCCTAATTATCAGCAGATTAAGAACACTGTCGGTTTCTAATGCTCTTACTTCTAGACCCACATGACCATATTTTACATTTTTTCTATTTCTTGCATTTGAAAATAACTCCTCTTGTTCATAGTTGGTGTGGATTTTTGCTCGACTTACTTTGGGTCACTGTGGGTCTTTTTGGAGTATTACATACTCGACCCATCTGAATAGCCCATCATATGGTTTGACAAATTTTCCGTCCTGTGTCAATGTATTTCCTATTCCAAAAGGAACTTGTGGTGGAACATATCAAAGGACTTGTCCTTTTTTAAAATAGCTGTGATTTGCAATTTGCTGCTGCTACTCAGTGGAAAGTGACATTCTCTTTTTATTTGGACAAAGCTTAAGAGACTATATAATGTCATCAATATTTTGGCCAATTTTCCTAAAAGAGAAACACTGTACATTTTAATTGTGGATATTTGCTCAAATTTATTTTGTCAGCATGGCCACAAACAGGCCATGAAAATTTTGGGGTCAGTACGATTTTTTTATTCCAGCAAGAATGCATTATTAAATTGACCAAAAGTGACAGTAAAGACATTTTTAATGTTAAATGCTGTTCTTTTGAACTTTGTATCCTTAAAACATGTATCACAGCTTCCAACAAATATTAAGCAGCACCACTTTATTATTTTTAGTGATGCTTTCATCATTGATAAAATTAGAAAGGTTTCTTGAGCAGAATAAAATTGATTTCAGAATTATTTCTGAAGGATCTGTAGTAATTATGCTGAAAATTCAGCTTTTTGCCATCACAGAAATAAATTACATTGTAAAATATATTCAAATAGTAAACAGTCGTTTTAAATTGTAACAATATGTCACAATATCACTGTATTATAGTATTTTTGATCAAATAAATGCAGCCTTGTTGAACAGAAGAGACTTCTTTCAAAAATATTAAAAATTCTTATCAAACCCAAGTTTTTGTATAGTACATTTTACCTATTAAATGAAAGATCTTAAGTTGTTTATTATTGTGTTGTTGTTGTTTTTTACTGCTTATTTAATTCAAATATTTCCTTTGCTGGAAAGAACCTTTACCTTTATATGATGTAAAATTAGATGTAAACATTGGATGTAAAAAAAAAAAGTTGAATAATCTGATTTTGTTTCTGATTCTAGCTATGTTGAAACATTATGTAGTTAATTATGAAATGATAGTGTTCTAACAGTTAGTGACTAACTGCCTGCTATACAGTGTTCCAGTAATATTACGAGGGTGTTAGCTCTTGATCCTATTAAGTATTACATCCTGTAAACCCTGTGCTTGACAACTTGTTTGTCAGAATGTTAATGGTCACATAAACGTGTATCTTGTTTCTACAGCACAACGCACCTAATCTGGCTTTGTGCTATGCGTAATTTTATCTGAGTTTGTGGACTAAAAACTAGACTAAAAGCTACGTGGCTCCAGCCGCTGCCTCTGCCAGAGGTTCCTCCCATCTCTGCTTCAGAAACGCACGGTTTATCGGTTAGTAGAAGTGTGGTGTGCGTGACCACCGTTGTGTTTTGCATAGAGCGATTTGCGTAGAGCTTATCATCATTGCTCGGACCCCCACTTATCAGTAAGCGACAGCCTGTTGAAGGAATAGTTCACCCAAAAATGAAAAACATTTCATTTACTTATAGTATCCACATATCATTCCAGTCTTGTATTATTTTATAAAGGCTGATCCTGGGCAAATTTTTTTACAGTTGAGCTAAAAAAAAAACCACACAAATGCAAAAGCACTAACACTACTTTTCCATTACTTTTTGTCACCTGAGCTGGGTGTACTTATTTATTTTTGATAACAAAAAACCTAAAAGTTATATTTTTGGCAACTGTAAAGATCCTTTCACACCAAAAGGGAAATTGATAAGCCTCGAAGTGCCTTTGCCTTGCACCTCACTCCCAATTTCTCTCAACACGGGGGCAGGAGAGGCATCAGTGAATAAATGGGAAAACAAAGTAACTTGCGTTACTTATTTGAAAAAGTAACTCCGATATTTTATTGTAAATTTAAAAGTAATGCATTACTTTGCTAGTTACTTGGAAAAGTAATCTGATTACTTGTATATCTCACATTACTTGTAATGCGTTACCCCAATGCTGATGTCACTATTCCTCTTTCCCTCTGGCAAAGCCTATTAATGATATCTCATTTGTGAACAAATAATAGTTACACTGCAAAAAATAAAAATACTTTTGAGCAAAAAAAAATGTATATAGTAACACTGCAAAAATACATTGTTTTGTCTTGTTTTTCAGTAAATAATATAAAAAAATCCTTCAAACAAGATAAATGTACTTGAAGCAAAATATTTTATTTTTGAAGCAAAATTTATTTTTAATATTTTGTATATTAAAATCTGACGTTTATTTATTAAAAAAATTTATTATTTACTGAACTATATCCAAAAAAACACTTATCCAGAAAAAAAAAAAAACATTTAAATAGTGAAAAGTTTTTCAAGTTCAACTCACTGACTAATATTCTGTGTCATATTCTCGTCCCATTATTTTGTGTTCAGTGGAAGAAATGAAGTCATGAGGGTGAGTAAACAATGACAGTATTCAAATTTTTGAGTGAATTATTTTTTTAAGCTTACATGAGCAGTGGAAGTAGCCGAGCCAGCTCTGTTTCCCCCTCACGCCGTGTGTGTGTGAGAGCTACACAAGGCAGGACACAATGCGGAAGAATCACTGTGACCGCCGGAGTGGGGTCACCTCAGCGAGCAGCAGGCAGTTGGCACCGACTCAAGAGCTCCTTCCTTTTGCCTCATGGAGGCCCTGTGCGCACATACACACACACATACATTTACTTCACTTAAACATAGGCAACGACTGCCCCACTAACGGTCTCTCCTGCCTGCTTTTTCCTTCATCCTGTTGTACAGGATATTTGTAATATAGTAGCGTTGCTAATTTGCTGTTATTGTAGTTCGAGACAGAACAGAAATTATATTGCAGGAAAAAAGAAAGAATTGTTGTTTTTCCTCCTGCATGGTGAACACTGAATGGACTACAATGATTTGTAGACATGCAGAACCAAGTGTTGAGGCTTTAAGTGGCTGTTTTATTACTAGTGCTAATGCATACGGTTAGTGGTTTTAGCAAACGCTGAACTCTGAGAGTTAAACTTCGGCATGTAAGGCATCCTGCCTCAAATTGTGAAGCTTGTTGAGGAGATATTGTTTTTTTTATAAGTGATCAGATTTGTGATTTTGTCTGTTGAGCAATAAAACATCAGTGTTTTTCATCAGTGTTTAAAAGTGTTTTCCAGTAAAAATATCTAAACATCCTTTAAACAAGATACATTTACTTGAGAAGCACTTTTGTTCACTATTAATATTTGTAATAATATATTATATATTTTTTATTAAAATAAAACATTACTTGTGTGTGTGTGCGTGCGTGTAAATATTGTAATATTAAAATATATTATGAATTATAATATGAATTTATTTAACGCAAGTTTTAGTGAGGTTTATGCAAAAAACAAATTGTCTGTTGGGAAATAAAACATCCCAAAAATTAGTTACAGTGCAGAAAATGTAGTGTTTTGTCTTGTTTACCAGTAAAAAAAAAAAACTAAAACTCCTTCAAACTAGAGAAATTTACTTGTGAGACTAAATATTTAATTATTCTTTCATTTATTGATTGTTTAATTAAACACAATTTTGTGAGATTTATGCAAACAAACAGTGGGGTAAAAAAATGTATTATTTAAATTAAATTTAAAATGTGTCTGTAAATTGTAAATGTGTCTAGAATTATTATAAAAAATAATAAAATACTGATTATAAAAAAGCTTGCAATATTACCTTCAATTGAAAAATTGAGTACAGTTTTAGGCTGTTTTCGGCCAAGAAGTAACCACCTAGCACCCATCCAGAACAGCCTAGCAACTACATAGAAATGTGTGAAAAACCACCCAGAACACCTTAACAATGGCAAAAGAAACATCCGACAACACTCTTGCATTGTGACAGCGACTTTTGTACCGGCAAGTAGAGCTCACATTTTCTTCAGAATATGTAAAAAATCTGGTTTATTTTATTATGCAAGTGTGTAATTGAGTTTTTTAAGCAGTGAAGTGTTGAGTTCACAGGAAGCTCAGAAGTGCTGCAGCTCTTTTGAAACATAATGAAAGGCTACAGTGAGGTGCACTGAATGTCTAAAAGAGACTGCTGGGCTGTCAGCCTCTGTGAAATGCATTCTACCCACGTACTCAGGCTATTCTATTTCCTGTCTCATTTAGGAAAGAGCACTGGTTCCTTCACATTTGTGTGTTGGGCTGCTGTACTAGATTTGCATTTAAGAAACTGTCTGCCAAAGTCTAAATTTTCAGACATCATGCACCATTGATGTATTTCCAATTGAAATAGGACATTTTTGGCCTGTCCATTTTTAAATATAATTTTTGAATTTTGAAATGTCATACTATACCATATCTGCAATACTTATTCTGTTCACAGAATGGAATTTTTTTTTTTTGCATGCATGCATGAAATACCTAAAATAATACTGTATATACTGCATGCACCTTCAATTCTCAGGTTGACAAATGAACCGGATTAATCATGTTTTTTGTTTTTTTTTGGCAAACAGTTAAGACATTGTACATTATAAAAGTATATATATATATATATATATATATATATATATATATGGCCGTTTTTTTTTTTTTTTTGAAGTCCTGAGCCCTCTAAA
>NW_015639507.1:1268826-1275167 GCF_001515625.1 Sinocyclocheilus rhinocerous
TATATATATATATGGGATTGGTAAGATTTTTTAAAATCTTTTTGAGTGTCTCTTCTGCTCAACAAAGATGCATTTATTTGATAAAAAAAAACACAAAATAAAATTAGTAAAAATTATTATTAAAAGTTTCCAACATTGATCACAGGAATAAATTGCTTTTTACAATATATTCACATTAAAAATGTTATTTTAAATTGTAATAATATTTCACAATTTTTACTGCAGTTTATCAAATAAATGATTCCTTGGTGAACAGAAGAGACATTCAAAACCATTCAAAAGTTTTACCGATCCCATCTTGTTTGTGTGTGTGTGTGTGTGTGTGTGTGTATTTCAGTTTAAGTTTCTTTTGTACATCAAGTAAAACTAAATGAAAATGGCAAATGTTGCTTTGGCAACTAGCTGAAATATAATTAGTTTGTTTTTATTTTATTTATCATTTCATTTACCGTTTATTTTATTTCAAACAAAAATATCTTTTTAAATGGTTTAAGTTTTAGGGTTAGTTAACTATAACAACCCTGCAGTAAAGTCTTCAGTAGGTAGTTTGCTAGTATTCCATTGCAGTAGCTCATAATTTGTTGTATGTTGTTTTACAACAAATTTTATAAGGATGCTACCATATCGATGACCTCAGAGCTAATAGCCAAAAAAAAAAACATTTTGTTTTCATAGGGTTTTTATGTTTCCTAAGACACATATTTTCAGGTAGTTTTGGCCCGTCTGAGTGTGTCCAGGTCAGGAAAGGCCTTGTCCCATGATACAGAGAGCCTCTGTAGAGCTGGAGCCACTTGACATTAGTGTCTGTACTGAGAGAGATGAGATAAGTAGAGAGAGGAGGATAAGATGCATCTGTCCAGCTCATCAAACCCTCTTTTGTCTTGTGAACTGACCACTGTTTGTTCTAGTGGAAGCTGGACCGAAGGCGCCTGAGCACCAGCAAAATGTATGTTTCCTGCCATATATGTTTCATTGTTTCCTTTTCATAGAAAGATCACCGTTTAATGATGATCCTATCAGCACTATTAGTTGTTTTGTGGTTCTTAATGGCTCTTGCAATGTGCTTCGTGTATTTCAGAGTGAAACAGAATATCCAGTGGGAAATAATGTAGGATGGAGCTTTGTTTTATCCAGTGAGATTTGATTGGATCATGAAATGTTGAACTATGATATTATTAGGCTTTTGAATGCTTAAAGTATTCAGCTTTAGCACGCAACCCTTCTTGCACCATTCGCACTATGAATGACTTCTCGAATCATACAGCTTTTCTGAGCGATCAGAGATACAATAAAAAGTAAAACAGCATCTGAACTCTTAAGTGAGATCAGTGTTGCTCACTCTGAGGAAAGTGTGGAGTGGTCAAACTATAATGGGAGCATTTGTAAATGGACTTCCTGTGTTCTCTCTTCCCCCTCTCACCAGGCTAATATTGGACAAATGGATACGGCCAAGGATATGTGGAAAATGATCATGGGAAACCTCGCACTAATTCAGGTTGGAGACCTTCTAAAAATATCAATCCTGTTTGTCTAATGTACATGCCAGCTCTTCAGTTCACAAAGGTTTTGTTTCCAACAAGCAGCGGACATCTGATTATTTGGCAAATCTGACTGTGAAATAAGTAAATAAGCATATCAAATCTGATGTTTACTTACCAGATCCATATGTGATAAAATCTGAATAAAATAATTTTTATTTAATGTGTCTTAGTCTGAATTCAGATTTCTGTTGTTGTTGTTTTTTGTTTTTGACATTACATTTTAGTATTATTTTTAAACTGTTATAGCATTTAGTAATACTTTGAATTAGATTTTTTATTTTTATAGTCATTTTGTTATGTGATTTCCTTTTTAATTAGTTTTAGTTTTTTTTTATATTTCTGTTAAGCTTTATTTAAATTTTCAACTTATTTCAAATAACATTTTTAATTGTCATTTGATTATTTAAGTTAAATTTTTTTCTAATATTTACATTTTCGTCTTTATTTAAAAGAAAATTATTTTTAATAGTTTATTTAACAATAAGAACACCGAGCGCCATATGCAGTGTGTAGTATTGACTGAAGCTGTTCAAATGCATATTTTTCACAATCTTTCCTTATGTAGTGAACTATATAACATTGACTGTGCAGTGAATATTGAATAAATGAACGAGTCAGCAGTTTCAGAAGAAACAGATCAGATTTCATCTCTTACAGTAGGGGCAGTCAGTCCTAAAGATTTGTCAGATTTGTGCGCAGTGTAAACAAAGTTATAGTCACAGTGTCACATATCATGTGAGGTTTGACTTTTCCAGCTTGCATGCTTGACTAAACAATTATGTAATGATTGGGTGATCCGTTTCTTGGAAATGACCCCAAAACCCAATAATGGCATGTGTACTCTAATGATGAAAGAGAACAAAGTGAACTTGACATGAAGACTTTGAACTTCAGGAAGGTGGGAGGATGTTTAAAAGAGGTGTCTGAGTTCATCATGTCCCTCTTGATTTCAGGTTCAGGCCACAGTAGTCGGCTTCCTGGCTTCCATCGCTGCAGTCATTTTTGGCTGGATTCCAGAGGGTAATTTTAAGATTGGCCATGCCGTCCTGCTCTGTGCCAGCAGCGTGGCCACCGCATTCATCGCTTCTTTGCTGCTAGGTGAGAGGGTTGAGACGGCTACAATCTTCAAAATAAAGGTTCTTAAATGGCATTGATGGTTCCACAAAGAATCTTTCACAAAATCTTACACAAAAGGTTCTTAACCGTGGAAAAAGGTTCTTTAGATGTTCTTCATGCTAAAACATTTTTATTTTCAGAACTGTTCACAGAAAGGTTCTTTGGGAACCAAAAATGATTCTTCTATGGCATCGCTGCAAAACGCCGATTTTGGAACCTTTATTTTTTCAGGAGTGTACTTCTCAGTTACGAGAAACCGACACTGTACAGTACTACATTTGTTGTCATATCCTAGGAAGCATAAAACACATTCACAACATTGCAGTTTAGTTGCATTTAGATTGCATCTCAGTGAAGTGTGTTAAATCCATTTTAAAAAGCACATTTCAAAAATATGATGTGCTGTGTATGTATTTAGATTACCAACAAAAAACTTATTTTAGTTGCAAATGCGTCTGTTTTAATTATTTATTATGTTTCAAAATGTCAAAACGTTTCAATGCGTCAATGGATGCACAAGATCTGCAAAAACTTGATATACAAAATAATTTTTTGCATATGCACATATATATGTATTTTGCATATGCACATATATATATATATATATATATATATATGTGTGTGTGTGTGTATATATGTTTCTACTAGGGATACAACAATACAGTTAGCCCACGGTTCAATACATTCCTCAATTTTTTTTAAACTCCTGTACACTTCTGTATGCTGGAGAAAGACTTGGATTATTATGTCTACTTTTTATTTTGAAATAAGTAGTATTTTTCCTATTTTTACCCAAAGTAGGATGAATTGGCCATTATTGAGCGCTATAAACACATGTAATGTTTGTTTCATTCATACTGGACACCAGAGGGTGCACTCGCACAGAAACTCCACATATGCATCACAGAAGTAATAGAACAGCGATAGCGTTGCCTTTGTCCATATTAAGGATTTCCTGGAGCGGTTGTGGCTAGAAGGGATATAGCTACGGCCGGAAGTGGCACAAAATCTCACCGGATGAATGGGAAGAAAGTGAAAGAGAAAATAAAATAACAATAAATTAAATGGACAGTAAAGAAGACAGCTAGCGAGTCTATGTTGTAGCAAAGACCTTTGAACCAAAATCTCTTAAAAGAAGACAACTAGCGAACTAGAATTTGCAAGACTTGCGTCACTTCCGGTCGTAGCTGTATCCCTTCTAGCCACAACCGCTCCAGGAAATCCTTTATATGGACAAAGGCATCGCTATCGCTGTGACTGAATAAAAAGAAGAGAGAATGATGAAACATGAAGACAATAAACACTTGACTGTGACAATATATGGTATATCTGTGTTTTTCTAGCCATCTCTGGTATTTTTATAATAATTAAGTATATTTTTAATCCATTGCTTCTCGACATTGCCTTTTTTACAGTATAGAATATATTTCTGCCCCATTCGGTGACAAGAAGCCACATCAGATCACATTCGACTGATGTTGTGGAGTAAAAGCATGTTATTATGTTCTCTTTTGTTGGACAACAGGTTTAGAATGAGAGCCAATTTGGAGAGGAAAAAAATGCACAGAAATTATTAATACGGCAAACCGGAAAAAAACGAAATTCACAAGCACGTATTGAACCGTGGATGTCATAACGAACAGTTCAATATTATATTGATAATTGTGGCATCTCCAGTTTCTACAATGTGTACTCGCGGTATGTATTGTGTTGTAGTGTTACTTTTAAAAAGTTATCTGTTGAATTAAGCATGTAGAGTTTAAAGCGTTATGACAACCTAAAAAGAAACGTACTAGCTGAGGCGAGTAGCAGCTAATGCTTGTTTTTGAACCTGGAACGACAAAGCAGCTCCGAGGCATCTCCAGTTTCTACAATGTGTACTCGCGATATGTATTGTGTTGTAGTGTTACTTTTAAAAAGTTATCTGTTGAATTAAGCATGTAGAGTTTAAAGGGGTCATATGATGCGATTTCATTTTTTCCTTTCTCTTTAGAGTGGTGTTACTTTTAAAAAGTTATCTGTTGAATTAAGCATGTAGAGTTTAAAGCGTTATGACAACCTAAAAAGAAACGTACTAGCTGAGGCGAGTAGCAGCTAATGCTTGTTTTTGAACCTGGAACGACAAAGCAGCTCCGAGGTCTCATTTCAACACTAGAGTGGAAATATATCCTCCAAACAGGAGGTATCAAAAACGAAGAATGTCTAGTCTTCATTGTTTGGGATTGAGACAGTCTCCTGTGTTAATTCCACCATTTCATCGCTAACTTGACAAATCTTTCCTCTTCTCTTCCGCCCAGGTCTTATCATGATTGGGGTTATCATTGCATCCAGGAAGGTTGGCATCAACCCAGACAATGTGGCCACCCCAATTGCAGCCAGCCTCGGTGACCTGATCACCCTGGCGCTGTTGGCTGGCATCAGTACGGGCCTGTATAAGGAGCTCGGTGAGTGGATGCCTCAGTTCTTTGGCTGAGCTCGTCAGGAACACTGGCGTAATCGGATATCTACTGTCAGGCAGATATATGAGCAGGCACACTAAATTTTGTAGATTCACATACATTTTAGCGGACAACTTGTGAACTTGTGTTTGTATGTCCTAACTGAACATATCAGAAGTCAGTATCTTCTTTAATTAGCCAGGTTATGCCACCTTCTGTATCAGAAAACTTGCTCTGCAGAGGAACAGTCAGGGAGAAAATGGCATCTCAACACTTGCTTGATGATTCAAAAATAACAACAGCAAATCAGTATATTAAAATGATTTCTGAAGGATCATGTGACACTGCAGACTGGAGTAATGATGCAGAAAATTCTGCTTTGCATCACCGGAATAAATTACATTTTCAAATGTATTCAAATAGAAAACTGAACAGTTAAACATTTCTTCTGAGGGTTATCATGGTTTTTGTATACTTTTGATTCTCATGAGTAATACATTCAGTCAGATTTCCCCATGCTGAGTCATGTTAGAGCGTAGTGGAGCTTGTTGGGGCATGTCGGGGCTTGTGAACGCCACCTGATTTGTGAGTTTCTTTGGTGCACCTATTAGACTGCAGTCTCTCCCTTTAGACCACATAAAGCAACAACATAAAGTGGGAGCAAAATTCTAGTTTAGATTGCAATGTTAGTTGAGCGTTCTTGTGGCAACACCTTGGTGTTTTGATGTGCGGTGAACAGTACTGAAGTGAGAGTGTGCATATGGAAACATTTATGGTAAAGGTTGATTGCATGTTTATGTCTTATCGAACCTCAAAGACCAAACGGTCTGGATGTAAACATATAAAACGGCCAAAGTGAAAATAGTAGGTCAACCAAGCTTTCATCTTACCCAACTTCTCCAGAATCTGGGTATAAAATTGCACCCAAAAGAATGTTGTGTTATTGTTATTTCTCAACCGGCTTTGGTTTTGAAACTGAACTGGTGTTGAATTCCACAAGTCTTGCATTAAACATGTTATTGATGACAATTCAATCTCGAGTAGAGATCTGTATTTTATGACCATTATTTTACGATGACTTCAGAATTATAATGTATTATATTTCCTATCTTCCTTTTTTAAGTGGAATAATATATTATTATATGAATAATAATATTGCCATCAAGTTTCAAAAAGCATTCAATTTCCAGAAAAAAAACAAAAAAATGTATAAGTAAATATGTACAGTATATATATATATATATAT
>NW_015639507.1:1275236-1303382 GCF_001515625.1 Sinocyclocheilus rhinocerous
AATCTGTGTATATGTATAATTTATAAACATATGGAAATGTGAAGATGTATTAAATCTGTCAATAAATGTCATTATTCTTTACAGAATATAATGACTATGCCAACCCGATGGTTTGTGCCTTCTTTGTTGCCCTGACGCCCATCTGGGTACTTATCGCCCGGCGGACACCTTCCACCCGGGAAGTGCTCTACTCAGGGTGGGAGCCAGTCATTATCGCCATGGCGATCAGCAGGTAGGAAGAACACTGATTACGATAAAGATGCTCCATTTCCTCATTCCTCTTTATGACGGATGGATTTCTCACTTGCGGCTGACAGCGATATGTCAATCATTTATCTGACAGCACAGATGCAGTATCTTTGTGTCGTTAAAATTAAATTGAACTTCTTTTGAAACAGTGTTGGAGGCCTTATTCTGGATAAGACAGTATCTAACCCTAACTTTGCTGGAATGGCGGTTTTCACTCCCGTCATCAACGGTGAGACTTCTTATCACCTCGTATCTCATGTTTCCGTCGGTTGTGTTTACTAGCCCTTACTATGACACACCAGAGATCATTGCATACATTGTTTGTTTTGCCCTGCTGCAGGTGTGGGCGGCAATTTGGTGGCGGTTCAAGCCAGTCGGATCTCCACCTACCTGCACATGAACGCCTTGCCCATAGCAGAGCCGAACCCAGCCCCGAGGAAATGCCCCACTCCCTGGAGCACGTTCTTTGGCTCAGGTGAGTGATATGAACAACCAACAGCCCAATTTTTAGCAAAGACGTAATCACTAAATATTGATAGTAGCATATATTTGCCTGTATTGTGTCTTAATGACTTCAGTTATGCTTCTGTAACAGTACTTACAATGACCCTACATTTACTCTCTCCTCAGGTGTCAACTCACGTTCTGCCAGAGTGCTCTTCCTCCTGGTCGCTCCTGGTCATCTGGTCTTCCTGTACACTATTAACTCTATGCAGGGTGGACACACCACTCTCACCTCCGTCTTCGTTGCATTTTATCTGGCCGCAGCTCTGCTTCAGGTATACCTGAGCATCGGTTTCTCATTACAAGGAAATGTTAGGTTTAAAATAAATGTTTTATAGTGTTTCTAGCCTACACGTGGGATGTTTGAGTGAATGCTATGGAAAAAAATATCTGGGTCATGTTTCACAAAATCAAAAGGAAATAATTAGGAAATTATGCTTTGCATGAAAAACATGAGCCTATTTTAAGATCTTTAAAAAGTTTTTTTTTTTGCATTGGAACATTAAATTCTCATTGCTATAATGCAAAATGTTTATTCACTTTACAAATACATTATCATTCAAACGTTTGGGGTCAGTAAGATTTTAAAATGATATACTTTTATTCAGCAAGGACACAAAAAAGTCACTTATGTTACAAAAGATATCTATTGTAAATAAATTCTGTTCTTTTGAACTTTTTCTATTCTTCAAAGAATTCTGGGAAAAATATCAGTTTCCACCAAAAAATTAAGCAGCACAACTGTTTTCAACACTGAAAAGAAATGTTTCTTCATTCAAAAAAATTATTTATGAAGATCATGTGACACTAAAGACTCGAGTAATGATGCTGAAAATCACAGGAATAAATTCTGAAAATAAATGAAAAATATAAAATAAAAAATATTTTATTATAGAAAAGAGTTACTTTAAAATGTAATGACACTTCACAATATTACTCTTTTTATTGTATTTGTGGTCAAATAAATGCAAAAACATAAATAATTACTGAATAGTGTATATCAGACACAAAACAAATGTCTATTAATTAAAAGATGTGTGCAAATATGTGTGTGTGTATATATATATATATATATATATATATATATAATACTCACATATGTGCACACATATGAGCAAAATATCATAACTTTATATTTTTTCATCCTGTTGATTTCCATCCATCATTTCCATCATGTTGACACATTCTCTTTCCGTCTAGGTTGTGATCCTGCTGTACCTTGCAGACTGGATGGTTAACTGGATGTGGCATCGAGGGATGGATCCTGACAACTTCTCCATTCCCTACTTGACTGCCCTGGGAGACCTGCTGGGGACGGGCTTCCTGGCTCTGTGTTTCCACGTCCTGTGGCTAATTGGAGATCGGGACACAGATGTGGGTGATTGATCCACGCTGCTTCCTTTGACTCTGTCCAAGCACCACAAATGTCTTTATTTATAATGCCACATAGAGAAATAATATCTATATTGTTATGGCTGCATTGGCTACCATGATTATATTGATGACATTATTGCTTTAGTATTGATATGTAATTTCATTGTTGTTTAGCTACTGGGAGAACAACTATCCTCATTATTTTTCAATGGGGATGTTCGGCCCGATTTTACGGCCAGTCGCATTGGCTGCATGTAAAGATGACATCAACCTAAACTTGAAATATTTCACGAGAGGCAAACGAACATAGAATGCTACATCAGCAAGAGCTACAAAATAGTGATATAAAATGGTATGTTTTGAGGGCGGCACTCACAGCCTTTGCCAACTAAAACAAAAACCATATTTGGACCATCACAGAGTGACCTAAATAACATTTCAGGCTAAAGATTAAAAGAGTCACTTGGGTCTTAATAGTAGAGATTGAATCTCAAAGGGGACCTTTTGATGATAAAACGTGCATATACAGTAGAGTACTGTAAAATACATAGAGATCGCCCAATTTAACACACAATGCTGTTTTCGGGATCTAAATTTGCTTTAGTAGCTGTGCTTATGGTTACAGAGAGGGATAGTAACCCAAAGTGCTTTACTGTTTCATTGAAATACTCAAGTTGTGCAATGCGATGAAAAGGGTTCATGGGTTGTTTACGCTCGACACCTAAAGGATAAAATATCAGACTTTGCCTCATTTGCGTAGGTACATTTCTGTTACGTACATTACAGTATATATACAGTTGACCCTTTGCTAAGCTCCGCCTCCCTTGGTTACTGTTGCTAACACTGACTAGTTTTACAGAGCACCTCATAGGACGGAACTGGAGTTTCTATGATTTTTAGTTAAATGTGCTCACAAAGTGTCCAAAATGAATGGGAAATTATTCTCGTACGCGTTGAAAGGAAGTATGCATTGCCAAGCATTTTATCTGCCGTTTTCCTTTAAACAAATTGTGAAATGACCCAGTAGTGTGATTTAAAAAAAATGCAGAGCCTGCAAACTCGAGGCAAAAATGCTTATCACAGACAATTAAAAAGAGAAAATGCCCTTTTCATAGCTCAGTTAACTTATAGATATATTTTTGCATAATATCTGGAAAAGGCAGTCTAAAACTACACTGTAAAATGATTTTTCACTGTAAAATGAAGTTGTAAAATAAAGCAAAGATTACTGGAGCACATTTTACAAGAAAATACTATTTCAGTCTTTCGACTTCAAAATGTGTTACTTGCCATTTCTTTGTAATTATTTGTGAACTTTACTAGCAGTTTCTGAGTGAAAATTGTTTCAAAGTAAATCCTACACCAAATTGTCCAAGTTTGTTGGTTCAGTAATGTTTTTAATGCAAAGCTTAGCGAATGGTCAATTGGTGATTTCAATTAGATTAAACAAAAGCACCTGCTCATTGACAAGAAACATGAAACTCTGCCTCAAAAGCCTTTTTTACAAAAGGACCGAAGAATATCTGTAGAATGATGCAACAAATAAAAAAGGGCTATTTTGACATCTACACCTCTACCACTGCATGCTAGCTAAAAATGTGCTGTTGAACCGGCTCTCTGAATGATTTGAAGCCATGCTTGATTTAAAATGTAGCTTCTTTCATACTGGAAGAGGAGAGAAATTGTTTCATTTTGAACGTTTTTTATGAGATTAATGCCTCTCAGAAACACTTGAAGGGCTAACAGGATGCTAGCAGCTAATCTGTACCTCAGTTCTCAGCCATAAAAAAATCTCTAATCAGTAGCTGCCAGTAAACTAATGTATATTTTAATGACTAGCCAGGCCTTGTAAAGCAACTGACCTCCAGTTATCGACAGCATGTTAATGTTAGCCTGCCATTGCTAAAAGGCTGTTTAGAAACATCGCTCCATTTGCGCACATCTCACATCATCAGCAGAGTAGTGGATTGTGCCGGGCACATAAAATTAAAAATTCACAATATATTAAACATACCCCTTTATTTTTACTGTACACTTTGTTTTCTGTCCTTAAATGTCTGGGTTATTTATTAATTTTTTTTTAACTGTGCAAGTGTGTTAAGGCGAGTTCTAGTGTCATATGTTGCAAGCACATTTCATGTCACAATAGATCACTGTGCACAAGATGTACTGTAATGTCAGACTTTGCCACAAGAGGTCGCACTTGTGCAAGGAGAGCATGCAGCTCCAATGTGTTTTACGCACACGCAGATATGTTTATACCACAATTATGCATTCAAACATCACGAATATTACTGTGCAGCTGACCGGTGCTGCCATTGTACCATGACAGCTCTCTATAGTTGTGAATATTTCTTCAGGGGACGGGAGGCTTTGTTTATTTATTTCTATAGATGTGACAAAGCTATTTGTAAATAATATATTTATTCTATAAATGTTTATATTTCATTTTGTTGCATTTTTTCTTTGCATTGGACCAGTAGAGATGTTTACTGTACGTTTATCAGTTTATCATTTTTTTTTCTTAACAAATATATCAAGGTTTGGTGCCTAATATTCAGCAAAACCTCACACTCGATCTGGTTCGTTGAATTGAGCATAATATGCCTTAACAAATCACAAGCAAGGCTCGACACGTAGGTTTATAGGTCTTCTGATCTGTTTTTGTAATGACTTTTTTTTTAATTAATGGAGTTGATTTTCATATTGTATTTTATTGATTTGTGTACACAAATCATCTCATCCGTTGTGTTCTTCCAGGGCAGATGTATCGGTGGCAAAGTCATCCAAAGCAAAGCCACCGAGATCCCCATGAGTTTTAGAATAAATTAATGTTTACTTGTGGGTTGTCTAATCGGTCACATATTCCCTCTAATCTGTAATCTGTATATAACTTCCTACAAGCAAACGTGACCTTCCCTGAGTTAAACTGGCCATGAGGATCAGATCCCAGCCTCTCAAGCAAGACTAAAACAGCTAGTAATGGTAACTGGTTATCGGAGTTCTTTGATTTCTTCCCCATCAGTTTCTGCCCTGCAGCTGCGTCAGTCTGACACTGTTAAGGGGACCTAACAGAGGTACTTGTAAATTGCTGGAAATAAAATATTATATTATTTCGTACGACTGCCCTGTGCTTTTTTGTTTTCATACCATTTGACACAGATGCTGAGTATTAAATAATGAAAAATCACATTGACATTGATCTTTTGAAATTAAAATTGAAGCAACATAATGTGGGTTTTAGAGCGAAAAGCTGCTGCTTTCTAAAGCATTTATTGAAACTGAGCTGCAAAAAATGCTGCAAGTTGGATTAATTATTTTGAATTATTTGACCACTCACATGCAGAAGTAAATAATGTTGAATAATGAAAAATTAGAAAATGAAAATAAGGAAAACAAATTTCTAACAGTTTTAGATAGATAGATAGATAGATAGATAGATATTGTGAAATATTATTGCAGTTTAAAATAACTTTTCTATTTGAATATATTATAAAAAATTTAATTTGTTCCTGTGATAAAAACTGAATTTTCAGCATCATTACTCCAGTCTTCAGTGTCACATGATCCTTCAGAGATCATTCCAATATTCTGATTTACTGCTCAAGAAACATTTTATTATTAGCAATGTTGAAACTGTGACTATTTTCACGATTCTCAGGGTAATAAATGTCTGATAAGTGAAAGTTTGACGTCATTGCTGATGACCTTGCATTTGGAAGTTACTCATGTTACTCAAGAGTTTCCTCTATTATCAGAGTTTATTCTGGAGACACTGCTCCATTCTTATCATTCATAATGCAGCGAATCATCCAGACGAATAACTCCGAGTGGACAGGGACAAACACCTGCAAGGTAGAATGCGGACCAGGCTTGTCTGGATGGAGGAGGAAGTTTCAAGATTTTTCTAGAAAATGACAGAATTTACTTTAGTGGCCAAGTACTTTTTTTAAATTCTCTTTCGTATTGAATGTTGAGAGTTTCATCCACGCATCAGCGCAGGGTTCTGAACACAATGTGCCTGATGCATGAGACACACAGAGACGAACTCACACTGAGGGTCATCTGACAGAAGTTTGGAGTGGAACTTCACAACACTAAACAAAAGAACTACACTAGCAATTAGAAAATACATGATTACTTCTACTAAATAATATGACTCATATAGTAGTAAGAAGTCACATCTTACCCGGTAAAGCCTTCTGTATCACAGTGGATACATACAGTATCTCACAGAAGTGAGTACACCCCTCACATTTTTGTAAATATTTTATTATATCTTTTCATGTGACAACACTGAAGAAATGACACTTTGCTACAATGTAAAGTAGTGAGTTTGTGGCCAGCGGTTTAGACATTAATGGCTGTGTGTTGAGTTATTTTGAGGGGACAGCAAATTTACACTGTTATACAAGCTGTACACTCACTACTTTACATTGTAGCAAAGTGTCATTTCTTCAGTGTTGTCACATGAAAAGATATAATAAAATATTTACAAAAATGTGAGGGGTGTACTCACTTCTGTGAGATACTGTACATTTCTAAGGCCTCTAAATGATCTGAATATGAAAACACGTATGCCTTCTGTCATCTGATTGATAGTTTATAATTTTTTAGCAAGTAAAAGGCATTTTAGTATCATTCAAAAAAGTGCAGGTTGTGGTACATGTGTCTTTTTGCTGTAAAATCTTTAATGATCTTTTATAAAGTAAACATAAGTTTTATATTGTTAGTAATATTTTAACATGAACATCTTACTTTTTGGCCATAGAAATATCAGCAACTGCACCAAATTGCATATTTTTGCTCAATTTGGGCCTAAAATAAAGGTGTTTTTTTTCCATGTATGATACTATATGGGAATAAACAGTATCAAATGTCAAAGAAAAAAAAAAAATCAGATATCAGTCACACATCCTCCACATGAACATGCACAAAAATATAAATGCTTTCTATTTTTTTTTATCTTATCAAATATACAGATATTATTTTATAGCATAAATATAATTGTTAAAAATGATTTTGTAAGAGGGTCATATGAGAGCATAACGTTTCTCACACAGATTAAGTGCTTCGCGGAGGAATATGCACAGTGAGACTGAACTCTAAAGCATCTTATAATGTGTGCACCTATTCATGTCTTGCACGTAACAAGGCTAAAAGCTTGGAAAGATTTCAAGAGACTTATGTAATATGTGACTGGACAGATATGAGAAAACATGGCCACATGTTCTCTACAGAAGAACAGTTTAAGACACTTTTCACAAATAGGGTAAATTAAGCTAGAAACTTTTAAAGGGGTCCTATTATGCTCTTTTACAAAGTCTTGATTTTGTTTTGGAGGTGTACTAGAAAAGGCTCTCATACTAGGTTGTTCGAAAAACACATTATTTTTCACATATTTTACATTATTACAACACCTCTCTCCCCAGTCTGGCATGAACGGCTCGAATAGTTCCTGTATCAAATGAAGGCCCGCCTTCTGAAATACGAAATGTACTGTGATTGGTTAGCTGGGCCAGTGTGTGTTGTGATTGGCTCCACTCGGCGCCTGGTCGGGAAATGTCATGCTCCTTACCATAGCCGCCTGCGAGCTTCAGTGTAAATATTGTCAAAATCAAATCAATCTGAGCGCAATTTAAACCCGGATGATTGTAACCACTCTAAGTTCGTCTGCCTTGGGAAAGCTAGCGTGTCTCCGACATAGTGATAACACTCGTTGCCTTCTCTAGTGCAGCTCAACCAGGTCTCGTCCCATTCGTCGATATTTGTGATATCACAAATCCTGGAAAATATGCGTTGTAGTCCAAACGAGTCGTTCGTTGTAGTTTTTGAAAAGTGATTTCTGTTAAATAAAATAACTTTGCAGATCTTTTTTATGCTCAAACAGCAACATTACAGACTAACTAAAGTTGAAAAAGTGAAAAAGCATAATAGGACCCCTTTAAATTAAATTCTTTGTTTTGTAGAAAGTGGTTTTGTGAGAAAGTGATGTAAGAGGTCAAACAAACAATTTTTTATCATTTTTTTTTTATTTATTTGATATGACTTTTGACATTTCTGCAACCCTTACCACAATTTGGAACTTGTAAATACAAGCAACTGTACGTAACTTTGTGTATTTTTGCGACTTTAAAGCCCCTACAGTTAAGTGAGTGGAATTCACGTCATAAATACAGTGGATAGCTGTATTAAAGTCCCTTTTAAGGAAAGTCGGTTATTTAAAAGTCTGGCACATTTAAAGGGGTCATATGATGCGATTTCATTTTTTCCTTTCTCTTTAGAGTGTTACAAGCTCTTGGTGCATAAAGAAGATCTGTAGAGTTGCAAAGACTAAAGTCTCAAATCCAAAGAGATATTCTTTATAAAAGTTAAGAGTTAGCCACACCTACCTAAAATGGCTCGTTCGAACACGCCCCTACATGTCTACCTCACTATGAAGATTTGCATAACGCCGCCCAAATGTTCACGCAAAGAAAGAGTTGTACATGTGCACTTGTTGCTGCCGTAAAGCAATCCACCCTTTTCACCAAACTTACATACTACATACTTATTTGTGATGGGAGAAACAAACCTTTTCGAAGCTTTGAATCATCTGAACCAATTGCTTCGCAAAATGATTCACTGTTTGGAAGTGTTCAAAACGCCACACACTGGTGAGAAAGTGTAAATGCAGCAAAAACCCAGGCCAAAACAGCTTTTACAAACTCGTTGCAAACGCTTGGTTGAAAGTACAATCTATTAAATTGCGATTAGCAGATCATCTAATAATATTAAATATTAAGTCTCTATATAATATGTGTTCTTTTATCAATTCAGGGCTTGTTTTGTTTGTTTTATGGAGGGCTTGGCTAAACTAAGAGTCTGTAAAATACTACTGTTCGTTTTAATTATACACGTCTCACTAAAAATGTCTACAAATGTATAAAACTGATCTGAGAACAGGTAAAAACTAGATAATGGTTCGCCTGTTGGGGGTGTATAAATGTAAATGTAATCCAGTTGTGACGTAACGAAGCCTTGTTTACTAAAATTACGTGACTTGGGCAGTTTGATATTCGCTCAAAATCATGGGTTCAAAACAAATGATTCATAAAGCATTTGAAGGGCTGCAGATTTATTTTAAATTAAGGAGCTGGTCAGGCACCAAATGTGGTTTTGTTTTAATGGTACTCATTTATTTCTTATAAATTAAAGAAAAATATATTTGTTCGAACATTTTTATTACAATAACTTTGGTAAGAATTTGTGCCTTAAAAAGCAAAAAAAAATAATGGAACGCCAATTTGTACCCTGATGGAAAGTGTCTTAAGTGGGGCATCTGTGAGCTCTCAGCAGGACATCAGAAGGGGTTTGGACGTGTTCCGGTGACCTGAGGTCACAGAAGGTCGTGACCCAACGCTGACCTCCTCTCCTCCATCCAGGAGGTCACTGGAGAGGAGCTGCCGGCACAGTGTGTCCACCACCTGAACCACCGGAGTGCAGTCTGAAGGACAAGACGGGAGGTTATCCATCAGTTTTGCATGAAAGAAAACGATGTAAGTAAAACACAGAAAAGCAGAGCTTACCGTGGCTTTTTCTAGTACACAGATCTAGTGTGTTAATCAGTATTTTCCCCAAGATCCTGCGAGAGACTCTCTATGAAGGGTTAGAACACCAGGTGAGAGGTTTTCAGATAGACAAGTGCATTACAGAGTTTAATCGCTAGGTGGCAGTGTGGACCTTTGCAGTGCCGTTTAGCACTGGCTATTCAGAAACGCACACTACTATACTATTTCTGCAGTATATAGTATGCAAATGGTCAATAGTCCCTCCATTTTCTGTGAGCATAGAATGCAGTGCATTACATTTGCCCAAATGTGCAGTAACAACCAAAACACACTGCAAATGTGCACACAATGCAATTATGCACATGACTTGATCTTCCATTTCCAGAGCGCTGAATGAACAGGAAGTCTTATTAACCAGGTCATATTAAACTCTCTAAATCTCTTTCTTGACTCATTATTTGATTTGACTGTGAAAAGTCAAGACCTTGTACACAAGCTGGATTAAAAGTGCTAATTAACCATAAAATGATATGTGAACTTAGTGAGGGCATGTGATATCAGCATTGCATACTACTGTTTGAAAGGTTGTATATTGTTTCAAATGTTTGTAAAAGAAAGTGCAGGCAGTATATATTGTATATTGCACATTGCATTCACATTGCATTTAATTAGGCTACAACAAACATTCAGTGATGTTTGCTGATGAGTATTGCATCCATGTGATAGTTCATGTGTTTACTGAACTCTTTCATTTTACAAACTATGGGACTTTGTTTATAATATGTATTTATGTTCATATGTTAATATTATATTTCTTTCAAAAGACTTAAGGCCTTCAACTGAGCACAAGAAGTAGCTTCAGTAGATTCTCCTCAATGCATTAAATCAGGGATTTTCCAAATTGGAGATGGCAAGCAAACTGCAGTGGTTTTGTGAGTTGATGAAAAGCCAATAATTAATTAAATATATTTAAAAGAATTTAATGATTTAAAAAAATGTAAATTAAATAAATAATAAAATGAAAAGGAGGAAATGTTTTATTTGTTTATTTGCATGTTAGGTAACCATTAACCGACATCAGAGAACTGTCAGCATGCAAATGTGTTAATTATTATTATTATTATTATTATGTGTGAAATTATTGAAATATTAACTGAAAATCTCAGTGGATACTTCAAGAAAATATTTTTGGTCAAAGGGGTTCAGCTGAATCCCTGCATTAAAAAATAAAGGCTTTCTTTATGACTTAAACCATAAGTAATTTTATAATATAAAATGTTTTATTTAAAAATTTAAATACATTTTAAGTAAATAATGTAATATAAATATAAAATTTATATAACATTTTATAAAATGATTTTATATAGTTAAAACAAACATTTAAATCTGATCAAATATAAAATGCAAAATATTTATGAATAAATATAAAAATATATTTTTTAATGACTGTAAAATATATATATATATGTGTGTGTGTGTGTGTGTGTGTGTACAGGTATATATGGTTTATGAGGACACAAATGTATATAATGACATGGGTACTACAACGTAAACATGGTTTATGAGGACACTTCCTGTGTCCCCGTAAAACAAAAGGCTTAAAAAACATACAAAAAAAAGTTTTATGAAATTCAAAAATTGGCAGCAGTTTCCTGTGAGGGGTAGGTTTAGGGGTAGTGTTGGTGTAGGGCAATAGAAAATACAGTTTGTACAGTATAAAAACCATTACGCCTATGGAGAGTCCCCGTAATCCACAAATACAAGTAAGAGTGTGTGTGTGTGTGTGTGTGTGTGTGTGTGTGAATTAATACATAATATAGATTTTGTTTGTTTTTTTGTTTTGTTTTTCAAAACTCTGGTAGAGAAAAACAAATTAAAGGGATAAAAGAGGGACCCAAGCCATATATCATATCATATCATATCATATCATATCATATCATATCACATATCATATCATATATCATTGACTTCAGTAATAAATCACTCAGAACACACTTTTTACACAGAAAAAGTACAAATCTAGTTTTGAATCGAATTCTCACTTTATGTGGGATCTGCAGCAGTAACGTGAGCGTGTCAGTCAGTCTCTCCTCCAGCAGTGAATGATAAACTCGCAAACTCTCTACCTCTTTCTGCTTCATCTACAGGATATGACAGAAGACAGGTGTTCATTAGAGATATGATTATCCATTATTATAGTTTCTTCTTTAACTCTCACCTTTCCTGCTTCATTTCCCCTCGCATCCGCTTGAGATGAGATCCACACACGTGCTTTAGGTTCTTTGCTGTGAGCGGAGCTCTGAGAGACAAGCCAGTTACAGATAGCAGCTTTCTGACACCTGTAGAAGGACATGTCAAATGAATGCATGCCTGTGTTGTGGCCAAAATGCAGAAAAACATGTTTTATATTTAAGATATCTTCACCCTTTGGCACAGCTGTGTAATCTGTTGATCAGCCGTTTCACCTCCAGGTGGCAGCACTGTCCTTCATCCATGCCCTTCTCCTCCTCTTCCTCATCGGATGCTGCCCGACCCTCTACTGACCTCTGCAGGTCTTCTGCACAGAGATGTCACATGACCACTACTGCCTTTAATGCACTGCATTAACTATTTTGCAGTGTGTATACTGTACACAAAATTTGTGGAATACTTTGACTTGCCAAAATGTGAAGTATACAGCAAGGCAAACTGCTAGGAAAGCTGTATCATCGGCTTGATCACCCACTTCTAGTGTGATGAATGAAGTAATATGTAGTAATATCAGTCTTTCATTTGACTAACTATTTTATTGGACCATCAAAAAAGACATTTTTACGCAAAATTAGATGAAAAAATATAAAAGAAACATTTAGAGAGAAACCTGTGTAAAAACGAATTATTTGTGTTTGGTTAGCACTAGCACTGAAATTTATATAATATATTTTATAAAATATTGTGTAAATTATATTGTGAAATTACTTTTAGAAATGATTAAATTTATCATTTTTATTTTTGAATGATCTCAAATAAATCTAAAATTTAGTAATTATTTTTATTTAAATAATTTTTATGTTTTTTATTATTATTTGTTTTAAAAATGTAAATAATACATTGTAAATATTGTTTGTTTCTGGCAATGTAAAATTATGTAAATTCTTTATTTAATTAGATGGCATTATTATTTTTTTAATCTTTAAAATTAGGTTACATTAATTATGAATACTTTTGTTAATGTTTTATTTTGCTATTATTATTAATTCAAAAACATGTTAACTCTCTAAAATTATTTGTATGTTTATTTCTGAGTTTATTTCTGCACAGCACTTGATGTCACATGACAAAAATTAGGCATGATACTGTTTAACATTTTTTTAATGCATGATGCATTTTAAAAAAAGAAAAAGTGCACATCCTATGCAGTATGCAGTATGCTGGTATTCCATTTAGATCACATCCTATTGTGATTTCTTACGGTCTGAATGAGAATTTGATTTGTTTCTGATGTTTTTTGATCCACTTACCTCTTCTGCCATCATCATGACTGGCGGGGGAGGAAAATCCAGACCCACAAGGTTCAGCTAGTATTTCGGTTTTGTTCATATTTAGCTCTGCGCAGTTGCACTGGGCCCTAAGAATAAGTCATAAAGCACTGTAAATATCATGAAATAACCTTCTGTGCAGGTGAGTCAAGACGTTTGGAATCAAAATCTTTAATGTCACATGACTGAAAGAGGAAGTTCTGCACGCTGCTGATGCATGAACAAGTTTGATTATTGTCCCTGCAGAGCGTGTGGATCTTCTGAGAGAGGAACCTGGCAGGTTTCGGCCTGCTTTTCCAGGTGAGGAATGAGCATTACATCACCGCTCTGTCATGCAAATAATGAAATATTAACACAGATATTAATCTGCTAAGCGTCTACTGAAAGCCAGCAATCTACTTGATTGATTGCAAGGTTACTGTGAGCTAAAGTTTTACAGCACTGTCATTTGGCCATGTAATGCCATATATATATTTTAAGTTTCATTTATAAGTTCATTATACTTAATACACTAGTCTTTGGTTTGTGTAATCTCTAATGCTCACTGAACTGCAGTCAGAGGAGTGTTCCAGAAACCTGTGTAAAAACAATTTTTGCAGCTGTGTTTGGTGAAGCTAGTGGCGCTGAAATTACACATTTCCTGTTTAAGTTGTATAATTTATACAGTAAAATTAGACCATTTTTTGCCTGAATCATCTCATATAATTTAAAATAATTTAGTAATCAATATAGTATATCAATTTATTATAAAAAATATACACAATAAAATATATTTTAAATATTGTATGTTTTTAGAAATGTAAAATCATATGAATTCTTCTTTATTCAAATAAAATTAGATTACATTACATTCATTCTGAATATTTGTATTACTGTTTTATTTCTTACCATTATTTTGAATTCAGTAATATGTAAACTCTCTTTGCTCTAATTTTTTTTTTTGCAATTGTGTTTGGTGATGCTAGTGGTGCTAAAATTACACATTCCCAACAAATTTTGCGTCAAGTTAATTTAATTTAAAAACCTCCCATCTTTTTTAATTTCAGAAGTTACGTTTAAAAATAGTTTTTTTTTTCCTACATACTTAACCTTCTTAGCTTGTTGAAGTACATTAACATATAGATACAGATGTAAAAATATTTTGTGGCTTTTAGTCCACATTTAATTTCTCTGTAATTTTAGACTTTTCTTCAGATCTTTGCATTATTTGACTGCATTATGTTCATTGATGCTATAGACACAAATGAGACAGCACTGTAAAAATCACTGACCACAAACGTCTTTGATGTCTGATTGTCTGGCATACCTGCGTAAACACGTGTCTGGACCTTACATCCTTCCTCAAAGGATATAATAAGACATCTAGAGTTAGATGCTGTAATAGGGCTTTGTATGATTTGCTTTAATACTCACACTTGAAAGCGAACGACTAATAACCGTTTGCAGGAAACTGTGCCAACCTGTGTTATTAAAGCAGGTCATTACCATCTGTCAAGGGAAAATCAAGCATGCCTGCAACATGCCCTGCAACGCTGCTCCAGTCTAATCTGTTTCATAACCAACCGCTGCTTCTTGACTCATTAACACAAACTGAAACATCAGTGCAGGCAAAAATCTTACAGTTATGCAAGATTTTGTGTTGATTATGGCTTCTCGTCTCAAAACGCCTTTGTGGTCTGCTGTGAGCAGGGCCGGCCTGTCCTATAGGCCGTATACATGGTCGACTAGGTCCTGAAGTGAAATGGTTCTTGTATTATTTTGATAAATGTAATTAACTTTATTTGCAATTCCAGATTGAAAAAGGGACAACCAATAAAACCTTAGGTAAAATCATCTTAATAAAAAAAGCTCTTAAAGTGATTTCATTCCAAATTTCATTCCAAACCTGAATGCATTTCTTCCTTGTGGAACACAGAATTCTTTGTTTTTTATTCTTTCCATACAGTGAAAGTCAACATGTTTTAGTGTTATTTTGGACCCCGCTGACTTTTCTTTTATGGACAAAAACAGTTAAGAAAGGGAGCATGAGTAAATTAAAACAAAATTTTAATTCTTAGACAAACTATCCCTTTAAAAATACACAAACACTGTTCAAAAGTTTGGGGTTGGTAAGATGTTTTATGTTTTTGAAGTCTCTTCTGCTTACCAAGGCTGCATTTATTTGATGAAAAACACAGTAATACTGTGAAATATTATTAAAATTTAAAACAACTGTTTTATATTTGAATATATATTTTAAATGGTAATTTATTCCTTTGTTGCAAAGCTGAATTTTCTGCATCATTACTCCAGTCTTCAGTGTCACAAGATCCTTCAGAAATCATTTAATTTGCTGCTCAAGAAGTGTTTCTTATGTTGAAATCAATTGTGCTGCTTAATATTTTTTGTGGAAACCGTGAAATATTTCTCTTCAGGATTCTGTTATGAATAGAAACCCCTTCATTATTTCATTATTTGAAAATCATTTGTAACCTAAATGTCTTTACTGTCACTTTTGATTGATTTAATGCATCCTTGATGAAGAAAAGTATTAATTACCTTAAAAAAAAAACATCATCGACCCCAAAGTTCTTTAACTGTAGTGTAGTCATGCATGTGTGTGACTGAAATTATAGCATTAAATAAATAAAAGATCTACCTGAACTTCTCCAGCTGGCTCTCCAGACTCTGGACTTGTTCTCGGAGCAGGTCAGCTTGTTGAGCCTGCTCTTGTAAGGCCCTCACACCCTGCAGCCCTGCGGCCAGTGACTCTCTGACCTCTTCAGTCCTCTTCTTAATCCGTGTGTTTTCCGTCCGGACGCTGTCCAGCATCTCCTGCATCCTGCTAATCTCTCCATAAGCCGCCATCAGCTCTTCCTCTAACCTCTGGTTAAACCTCATGGCTTCCTCCAGCTGTCCATCACGTGAAGCACGGATCAGTTCCAGCTCTCGTAGAAGGTCTTTAGTGCTTCTTCTGGAGTCCCATTCCATGTGTTTGGATTGCTGTGGTTGTGTTTTGCAGTTTTGTGTTTCAGGGGTTCCTCCAGCAGTATTTTGGAATGGCATGTCTCTTCGGCGTAACGCAACCTCCAGTGCCAAACACCGCGCGTCGCTGCTCTGGAGGGCTGAACGTAAATCCTCCACCAGCTCCCTCAGACTGCCGTTCTCCAACTCTAGCTGGTCCTGCCATCTTCTCTGAGGGTTAATATCCACTGCGACAAATGTAGTAAAATTAGGCCTTCGGTAATGGCTAAACACAACAAAAAAACAGCCTTTTGATTTTAAATTAATTAATACAAATATATAAATGATTTATTAATCAACTATTTTAATAATAATTGCGTAATATAAATGAATAAATAAATGTTAAATGTAATATAATTATTATAATACAATTCATAAATTATTTCACATTATTTTGGTAACACTTTACAATAAGGTTCCATTTGCTAACATTAGTTAACTACATTAGTTAACACACAAATATACTTATTAATCATTTATTAATCTTAGTTAATTAAAGTTACATGATTAAAATCAAAAGTTGTATATTAATATTATTTAATGGACCTGAGCTAACATGGACTAACAAAGAACAGTTGTATTTTTATTAGCCAACCTTAACAAATAAAATAAACCTTGTATACAAATAAATACGGTACTGTAACAACAATGTATTGCTCATTAATGTAAGTTAATGCATTAAATATAGTTGTCACGCGCCTGTCCATGGACTTCCGTTCGATCGCCACCAGAGGTCACCCTTCCGTTACATTGACTCTCGCACTACACAAACTGTTACACATCACCCTGGACTACATTTCCCATGCTCCATTGCACTAATCACAAGCTCATCTGAAACCAATCACACACAGCTGCTACCAATAACACACACTATATAAATCAGTCTCACACCACCATTCAACGCCGAGTATTGTTTAGCGCTTATCGCGCATCGTGTGATAGCTATGTTACAGAGCCATTTCAGAGTTTTGTCTAGTTCCTAGTTCTAGTCTAGTTACGTCTAGTTTGGTGCCTGATTGTTTGTTTCCTGATCTCCTGCCTGTCTTGGATTCTTCTATTGCCTACCTCTCTGGACATTGTTCGCCGATCTCAGACCCACGCTAGCTTTTGGATTACTCTTCGTCTTGCCCTCATATACCTGTTTGCCATTGTCTGAACCTTGCCTGTTTTATGACCACGCCTTTAAATAAAATTTTATGTTTTTGAAGTCTCTTCTGCTTACCAAGGCTGCATTTATTTGATGAAAAACACAGTAATACTGTGAAATATTATTAAAATTTAAAACAACTGTTTTATATTTGAATATATATTTTAAATGGTAATTTATTCCTTTGTTGCAAAGCTGAATTTTCTGCATCATTACTCCAGTCTTCAGTGTCACAAGATCCTTCAGAAATCATTTAATTTGCTGCTCAAGAAGTGTTTCTTATGTTGAAATCAATTGTGCTGCTTAATATTTTTTGTGGAAACCGTGAAATATTTCTCTTCAGGATTCTGTTATGAATAGAAACCCCTTCATTATTTCATTATTTGAAAATCATTTGTAACCTAAATGTCTTTACTGTCACTTTTGATTGATTTAATGCATCCTTGATGAAGAAAAGTATTAATTACCTTAAAAAAAAAACATCATCGACCCCAAAGTTCTTTAACTGTAGTGTAGTCATGCATGTGTGTGACTGAAATTATAGCATGAGATAAATAAAAGATCTACCTGAACTTCTCCAGCTGGCTCTCCAGACTCTGGACTTGTTCTCGGAGCAGGTCAGCTTGTTGAGCCTGCTCTTGTAAGGCCCTCACACCCTGCAGCCCTGCGGCCAGTGACTCTCTGACCTCTTCAGTCCTCTTCTTAATCCGTGTGTTTTCCGTCCGGACGCTGTCCAGCATCTCCTGCATCCTGCTAATCTCTCCATAAGCCGCCATCAGCTCTTCCTCTAACCTCTGGTTAAACCTCATGGCTTCCTCCAGCTGTCCATCACGTGAAGCACGGATCAGTTCCAGCTCTCGTAGAAGGTCTTTAGTGCTTCTTCTGGAGTCCCATTCCATGTGTTTGGATTGCTGTGGTTGTGTTTTGCAGTTTTGTGTTTCAGGGGTTCCTCCAGCAGTATTTTGGAATGGCATGTCTCTTCGGCGTAACGCAACCTCCAGTGCCAAACACCGCGCGTCGCTGCTCTGGAGGGCTGAACGTAAATCCTCCACCAGCTCCCTCAGACTGCCGTTCTCCAACTCTAGCTGGTCCTGCCATCTTCTCTGAGGGTTAATATCCACTGCGACAAATGTAGTAAAATTAGGCCTTCGGTAATGGCTAAACACAACAAAAAAACAGCCTTTTGATTTTAAATTAATTAATACAAATATATAAATGATTTATTAATCAACTATTTTAATAATAATTGCGTAATATAAATGAATAAATAAATGTTAAATGTAATATAATTATTATAATACAATTCATAAATTATTTCACATTATTTTGGTAACACTTTACAATAAGGTTCCATTTGCTAACATTAGTTAACTACATTAGTTAACACACAAATATACTTATTAATCATTTATTAATCTTAGTTAATTAAAGTTACATGATTAAAATCAAAAGTTGTATATTAATATTATTTAATGGACCTGAGCTAACATGGACTAACAAAGAACAGTTGTATTTTTATTAGCCAACCTTAACAAATAAAATAAACCTTGTATACAAATAAATACGGTACTGTAACAACAATGTATTGCTCATTAATGTAAGTTAATGCATTAAATATAGTTGTCACGCGCCTGTCCATGGACTTCCGTTCGATCGCCACCAGAGGTCACCCTTCCGTTATATTGACTCTTGCACTACACAAACTGTTACACATCACCCTGGACTACATTTCCCATGCTCCATTGCACTAATCACAAGCTCATCTGAAACCAATCACACACAGCTGCTACCAATAACACACAAACAAATGGAAACTTGTTGTAAAGTGTTACCACTATTTTAATAAATATGATAAGTAATTGTTTATTTTTTATTATAATGTAATAACAATATAATTCAGATATTCTGTTATTAGATGTGTAAAGTCATTTGAATTAAAATTGCATGCTTTTAATTATGAATATTTTTATTTTACTATTATTCTTTAATGTTAACTTACTACTTTTTTATAAAAAAAATCTGATTTTAAATTAATTGATTTTGAATGATCAATTATTTATTAAGTTATTTTAAATGTTTATTATAATTGTGTAAATAAATTAATAAATAAATGTTAAATATAATAATATATACTAATTCTTAGTATAAATTCATTTTCTAACTACTTGTTTTTAAAACATTTTAAGATTTAATTTTGTATGAAATATGATCAGTAAATAAATCAGTAAAGTTTATTTGGATTAAATACAAATTAAATAAATCTTCATTATTAATCATTAAAGGCTAAAAATTTCCCCTAAGGCTTGAGTTTTTGGATTGAAAAATACAGCTATTAAATTAGTCCACCTGTCCTGACAGCTCAGGTGTGTGTATGAAGCTCCAACCTGCGTTTCTCTTGGCTTCCACAGCAGAACTCTGCAAATGATCCGGATTCTGAGATGGTCCTGATCTTCTCACTGCCCTCTTCCGGTTCTGGTGGTCGGCAGACAGATCAAAACTGACGCACTTTCTCCTCCGGACGCGGGGACACCGGTGTCTGATCTCCCGCTCGATGTGCTCGGTCTCCTCACTGACCGGAAGTCGAACTCCCTTCTGCCCTTCCTGCGCTTTTAGCGAGAAAAATCCACATAGTCGTGCGTGGAATTCTCTAAAGTTAAGCACATGAGGAAGTCCATCGCAAATGTCCCGGTGCTCTGAGGTGCCGTTCTCAGTCTCCGCGTTCGCGGGGAATCCCAAAATCAAACACAGACTCCTAAAGTCCTCATCCGAAACGAGATCATCGCCGTTGTACAAGGCGAGGTGATGAAACACCTCCTGGAGGTACTGGTCCACACCGGTGGCCAAAACCACGATCTCGTTTTCCACGTAGGGGTCTGATTCTGGGCCGAAGTGGTGCGCGAGCGCGCTTTTGAGCCACTCGCTTTTCCGCGAAACCTGCATGACTGAAGACATCCACAAAACACGACATTTTTTTTTTACATTTCTTTCTTAAAACAACTTACATCATTGAGCAATTGCAACATGTGCTCTAAATTACTGGAAACTTACCCGATAGGAGTATAAAAGGTAATTACTTTACATTACAGTGTCAATTTTATATAACATTTAGCCTAACTATAATTAACTTAATTTTAAAATGCATTGCTGACTTCAAATCCTTTTGTCAACCTCTTCCTTCGGGGATTGTGGTTGTGTGTGTCTTCAAAAGACCCACTCCACCCTTTGGGTTGACAGAGGTGTGTGTGTGTGTGTGTGTGTTTTCCAGGGCACGTGAAAGCTTTCAGATCTGTCCAATCACTGCTCACTTCAGGCTGAGGATTTTTGGACCTCGACCAAGAAAGTGATCTTCTCTGGAGCTTGAAGACACTTGATACAGGTAGTGTGGACTCTTTTAAATGGAAGCTTTTATCTAAGTTTACAGATCACTTTGAGGAGTTTTCAAGCATGACTCACTGACTTACAAGAGACTAAAATGAAGCAGGTAACACCCATGCAGATGTAGCCTATAAAAATTATTTTCCTAGCAAAAACATACATATAAAAATCCATAAATCGCATAAAAGTAATATATATATATATATGTGTGTATGTGTGTGTGTATGTGTGTGTGTGTGTGTGTGTGATTTTATATCTTCTGATCATATATCATAATAGGAATGGCTGCTATGCATTAACATGCTGTTTACAAATAGCTAGTACATCATGTTTCTGCATCAGAAATAGAGGGTTGCTATAAGTGGAGATAGTCTGATATTCTATAAATAAAAATACTAGCCACCATTTAATTTGTGAATGTGTCTAGTTCTGCTACATATCAGTTTATCTATGACACTAGATACTTATCTATGTAACGACAGTAAAAAAAAAAAAAAGGCCTATAGCTTGAGTCACAAGCCTTTGTTTCTTGACTGGAACTTACAGTAGGTTGATATGAGGTGACTTCCCGTAAAAAAGACCCTTGCAGACATGTGATACAAAAGTCCCGTGTTAGTGTCTCTCAGATACCACTCCGGAAATAACTGTCCTCACCTTAATAGCCTATCATCTTAGTTCATGACAAATACTGTCATCCCACAGGAAATACTCCCACAAATACACCTGATAGCTCATTCTGTCATGTGTCATATTGTATTTACCCACCAAATCTTTTTCTTCTGTGTAGTGACTCAGAGAAAAGTGCTCTTGTTGAAAGGTGAGCGTAAGCACTAAGGTGAAGTAGACCATCATTGTTTAGGTGTTTTTTGCATTTTCTGGAAGGTGAATCACCACTCAATCTTTGTCCTACTTTTGTTGTTATGTCTTAAATCGTGTTACATCTCTTTGTGGAGCGCCAGATTATCTATAGATGTGAGATATCATGCTATCATACATTTGCTGGTTTCTGTCAGGTCTTGATGGGACAAGTCAAAACTCCACAGACGGTGACCTGTTTTACAGAAAAGCAGACATAATTTTGTCAATCATGGATCACAGACGTGTTAGTGTTCATCCAGGGTCCATTAAACACTTCACTGAGAAATTTGCTCATAAATGACACCGGTTTTAGTATCATCTGGTGCAAACATAACAGTAACGTGTTTTTGCATGTCATGTGACTGCTAAGGTGTTTTAAGGAATTTGGCTTATCAAACACCATTAAAAAATATAATATTAATTATAGTGTACATTATTTATCCGCTATTCACAATTTAAAAAGAAGATGATTTTATTTGACTTTCATATTTGGCTTTATTATGACTTTTATAATTGCTAAGTTGTTTTAAAGGTTTTTTTATGCATTGTCAAACATAGTTTTTATAGTTTTATAAAATTAATATTAAAGATAATTATCCGCTATCTATGATTTAAAAAGATATGATTAGGAGCAAACTCATTTTTCATTATCCGTAATTAAACCACTAATTTTGATCTTAATTGACATTGTGTGTGTGTGTGTGTGTGTGTTCAACGCAGATATTTTTCATTATAAAACCACTATTGTTATATATATGTATACATACACACACACACACACACACATAAATATATATATAGTTTATATTGTATATTTTAATATTATAATATTGTTTATTTTATTGTGTTGCCCATTTGTTGAGATGCACATGTTAAGTTTTAAGGTCTTTATATGTTAGCTTTATTAAATATGAGTAATTATGAAATTTAAATAATATTTATTAATAATTAAAACCACTAATTATGATATTGTTTCGCAAGATGATAGTCATTGGCCTCTTACCTAGTATTAATCATAAGTCTGACCTAATTGCTTTAAGAAACGAACTTTGCTGTTTGAAATTTGGAATGTGTAACCAAAGAAAAAAAGACACAGTTTGGCCCACAATATAGAGAACAGCAAACATCCCACATCCATCTCAGTTAAAGATTACCCAGAAACCTGTTCACCTGCTTCAGGTAATCAACGGGTAAAACGTCAACATCACAAATGTGTTAATTGTTTTCCTCTTGTGTTTGGAAATAGATTTGAGGCTACATTTAATTGTCACATTTTATATTGAAAGAAGTTGTCAAGATAAGCAAAGCACAATCTAAACAAAACACAAAAGACAGTCGCGAACAGACTGAATGAGTGATGAGAGCACTTTAACCGGTGCGAAAGAGTCACTCTCAGAAGAAATCCTCTCAATAGGCTCCCTAATGACGCATGAAATCGATGTCATTTATTTTGTCAGATTATTCTCTGTAATCTTTTTCAGATTACTCTGATTTTCATTGCCGTCCTTAGGCAAATGGGATTGTAATGCTGTGCATGGAAAATGAAACTCCCCCAGATCAATAGTGAGCCATTCACATCCAAAACCTGCAGCTGCTCTTCGAAAGCTTGTTTACTTTGCTTGAAAGGAGCTTATTTGAAACTGAAAGGTTTTGGAGCCCACGGCAGAGCAGGGGTGTCAGGGGTCAAAGGGCCATAGGGAGAAGATACAGACCATGTTTCTGGAAGCTAATTTCTCTATTGATGGGTTTGGGATCTTGGCTTTTGTTTAGTCCATATGTGCTTCTGTGAGTCAAACTCAACACAGGTTAGAGATGTGTGTATGAGCAGGTAGAGACAAACATCTTATCACACCCCTCCCTTGACCGAGATTGGGTCTTAAAGGAAATATCCCACCTCATCTTAAGAATGTCAAGATCTCGTCTGAAACTCTAGATCCATGTGAAACTTTTTCGAATTTCAGAAGCAATTCAATCTCATCGCTGTCTATTTTAAACTATTTTAAAGACATCTCATCTTTTCTGGAAATGTGTTATTTTGAGAGGCCACCATGTCAGTTGTGTTACGTTTTATCACATGTATTCATTCAGTTGATAACATAAGCCCCGATTCCACCGCAGGAACTTTCCCCAGGAACTAGAGACTTTGGGCCGGTATACTCGGTGTGTTCCTGGGACAAATTGTTCCAGGTAATTTCGGTGGAAAAGGCGGCTATAGTTGATAATCTTTTTTTCTTTCAGAACATATATGTGGATTCCACTGCGATGTCTCATTGATTTCTCTAGAAGGACTGAAATTCCTACAGTTCTCCACACAGTTCCTTATCTTACCAACATTTACAACAGCCTATAAAAGACACTAAATTCATGTCTGTGTTCCACCATTGAACAAACTTTCTTAGGGTACATAGTTTTACTTCCGCAATAAAGATGGATCTGTTTCTGAACCTCACTGGAATTTTTTGAGGTTATGGTGTGCTAGTTGTATATGATGTCAAAGCCATAATATGGATAAATATTGCCTGCCAAGAACATATAAGGTTCATATTTCACCCCAAATTCAAAAAGAAAAATCTTTGCATAAAGACTTTATTAATTGTGACATTATTTTCGTGACAATTTGATGTTTCCGTCCAAATCCATCAAATTCTTTTTGTGATATACACCAATTTACATTTATAAATTTAGCAGGTACTTTTAACCACAGCAACCTGTAATGATACTTAATTTTAAAATATAAATAATAAATATATATTTATTTAACTTAATTTTAATGTATTTAATTATGTGTGTGTGTGTGTGTGTGTGTGTGTGTGTGTGTATAATTATATTTGTTGTTTTAGTTTTAATTTTAGTTTAAGTTTTAGTAAATTTGTTATGTGCTTTTCCGATATTGTTTATATTTCTATTAAATTATTTTCTTTATATTGTCTTCAGTTTTAATTTGAGTAATTTCCTATTTTCAGTTATTTGAATTTTTTTATATTTAATAATTTTATATTTCTAGTTAGCCTTGCTTTCTAGGCTATTGATTTCGGTTTTCGTTTAAGCAAATTTAGAACCTCAACTAAAACATATTTTATTTCAGCTAATTTCCAAGGCAATATTGTTCCTTTAAATTTTTTCATTTATGTTCTTCATCTAATATTTATATTTTATTTCAGATTTATTTCAATTAAAGAAAACACATTTTAATAGTTTGGTTTTGTAAAATAAAGTGAAATATAATAGTATTCATACACATTTTATAATGTAAATTATTTGTGTAAAACATTACATGCATGTATCCGTGTCGTCTGTGTTCTGTCAATGATTTTTTTTTGTGAAACAAAAGTGCATCTGTAAAGAAAGTGACTTTTGAAATGTCCGTTTTATGGCCGTCTTGTGGGGTGAAAGAGCCAGTCATGAATATGTTTAGAAACCCATCTGTCTCCTTTTTGTTAAATTACTCAGCATCTGTATTTAATTATTGTGCAGAGAATAATTCACAGAGTAGATTTTTGTGTGTATCTGTGTTTGTTAATGTAGAAAGAATACACGTAAATGTAAAGTGCACATGTGCATGAAAAAGAGAAGCCAGGACAAACTTAACTGCACAAGAAGTGTCAACATGAACTTTGAAAGGGGAATTTATCTTGGGTGTGGAATTCTTTAGGTCACCCAGAAAGAATAACTCTTTATAGTTGGGTTTCTTTTAAAGTGAACAGGTAATTCATTGTCTGTTCAGATGGAGGGCAAATAACTCTTTGGCATTGCATGAACCGCTCTAGCAGTGCTTCTGCAGAAACAAGTTCAGAGTTTCCAGGATACATTGTTAGGAGACCAACTGCCCTCAGAAAAATCACACAACATTCCAGTCCTTGACTAAAAAGGAAACAGTTGACAGAGACATGTATCTGCAAGTGTGAAGCATGACATCCGTGTGTGCAGTGGCCCACTCATTGCTCTGTGAAACAAAAAACCTAATATGCCTGAGATTGTTTCCTGTTAGACAAGCTAAATTAATAGTGATGTCAGACCAACACAGAACAATATATATATATATATATACTAATTCTAATTATATATTAATTATAAATTAAAATATGTATAAATATAAATAAAAAATGTTGGTCAATAGTAATAATAATAATAATAATAATCATCTAATGTTATGATGTTTTTTTGTTTTAAATTATATATACATGTGACTCGATATATAATATAACAATATAATATTTACAATATAATTCGATATAAAATATAACAGTATTAATAATAGTATTATATTATATTATATTATATTATATTATATTAATCATGTAAAATATTAGAACATTTTAGAAAATGGTTCTAAAATATGTAAATAGCTTGTGAATGTTGCAAGGAAAATAAAAAAGGAACAATTATTATATTACATTATTATTAATATAATTAAAATATAATAGAATTGTGAAACTGACTTTTTTTTACCAGTTTTATTTTCCCTGCAACATTCTGTAAACTTTTTTTGGTTTATTTTGCAGTTTATATGTTATCCATAAACTATTTACACATATTTCACATCATTATCATGAAGCATGTTCTTTGCATTATGATGTTAGACCTGTGGCTTGTAGGGGGTCTGTTCCACTTTAGCTCATGTAGCCTAATAAACATGAATGAGCAGTAAGAGACTCCTAGTGGCCTGAGATCAGTTTTGACAACGCACTTCTCTACGCGTGTCGTCTGATTTGACTAATTTTCATATTGTTTACATTTCCCCTGATTCAAGTTTGACTTCAGAATTTTTCTATTATAGCCTGTTCTTTCTTTCTAATACTAAGGCACATAAAATTATACTATAAAAAAACACAAATTATGAGCACATTTTTATTGATAAAGACGGAGAGCAAGGTTATTTACTAAACTTACTATGCCGAAGGCTTATCTCGTAATATTCATGAGCCAAGTGTTTACAATGGACGATTACGAAGGCAACGTCACATGATCTAATTAATATTAATAAGCCATCCCTTAGCCAAAGAAAAGGCCAGTCAGCCTGACCTCATTAATATTCATGAGCTAGGCCTCCGTCATCGGATGATTTCTTGTGGGCGGCGTCCGTAGAAGGAAGAAGCGCCGTTTTTTTCCTGTCGTGATGATAGAAACCGGCATATGAACCGCTCTTCTTTCTCTGCATATATTAAACCAGGCTGGACCTCCACTGCACATTCAAATAAAAACCTTCAGAACCTAGGAATACTTAATATACGTATTGACTACTTATAGATTCAGAAACTTTCATGTCGGGTATTAATAGGCAGCTAAATCATATGATGGAGACGGAGATCCACGTGCCGATCGGATCACCGACGATCAGAAAATTTCAGATATTCGTGGACGAACATAACGTGACGGAGGGGGCGATGAAGCTGATTAAAGAGCTCAGACCGGGCTGGGATCCGAACCTGATCCGGACTAAGGTAGGTGTGACTGTCTGTAGCTTGAGCTAATCTACTCCCTGCGTCTTTAGGGCCTTTGTATCAATCTATTTTGCATTTTTTATTTTCACTTGGGAATATAGCCCTTAATATGGCGTAAATGACGTTGAAGCCTTTTTTTTTTTCCTTTTCACGTCATATTGCTAGTTATGACCCCATGAGTGATGTTGGAAAGTAGCCTGGCTAACTTAGCCAGCTGCAGGTCATTACATCCAGTTGAATGACATTTGATCATACGTATTCTATAATAAAACCAGTATAAAGAAATAATGTAACAATGTGCGTTATGCATGAGGAGATGGTGGTTGAAATGAGCAGGGTGAAAGGTTTACAATTTTTGACTTGAGGCACGTCTGCTGGATACGTCATTGGCCAGTCTTTGCGATGTAGCTGAAAATCAGAGAACAAAAAATGTAAAATCTTTGAATCAGTCTAGTATTTTGTATTTTATGATTTATAATCATTCAAATGTTAGGTTGTAATTAATATATGTATATGTGTGTATCAGGGCTGTCAATAGATTACAATTTTTGATCTATTTAATCACACCCTTTTTCTGTGATTAATCGCGATTAATCGCACAATTCATGAAATTAAGCATAGACCATTTATCTTGTTTCAAATGTTTATTTTGTCATCATTTGCTATATTCAGCAAAGTAAACCAAAAGATTGAAGGGTGATTCTCAAAAATCTGTATTTTCTGAAAGCTTTTTTCAATATAAATGTAGATGTCTTCCCAAACAAGGATTCCAAAAGAACTCCAAAACTCCAAAAGGACACCAAGGAACCAAATGATATAAGGAGCCCATATAAGCACATATGAAAGAAGAAAAAAAAAGCAAACAAAATAAATAAATTCTGAATTGTATAGTATGTGTACAGTAGGGCTGTGCGATTAATCGAAATCGAATCGAAATCGCGATTTGAGACGTTTCGATTTCCTAATCGCAAAGCCTGCGATATGGACGCGATATTACTCCGTTCCAGAGCATATGCATGACTGCCAGCCTTGAGTTGCAGTCTTACTAACCAATAGAGTGAGCGCACCTCCGTTCTCCCCAATCAGCACTGCTCTAGCCAACTGCGTAAACACCCACCATTAAAAAA
>NW_015639507.1:1304473-1306142 GCF_001515625.1 Sinocyclocheilus rhinocerous
GCATCCAGTGTACACAGTGTCACTGGTTATAATGGTTTCTACTGTATTTTGCCGCTCGCGTCCGGTGTAGACACGGTGTTTTATGTCGTTGGTGAGGAGGAAAGCCTGTGTGTGTCCTATGCCTTAGCGGACAGCAAGGAACCCACAAAAAATAAATAAATAAAACAGAGATAATAATAATAAGTTATTCTCTCTATGCTATTTTTCAATGTTTCAAGTGATGCAGGTGTTTTTTTCCCTGTAGGTTTTTTTAATTAAAAAAACATTAATTTTTCATAATGTTTAGTGAAATTATTTGGTAGTCTGAGGGGGGCGCAACCAAAAAAGTTTGAGAACCACTGGTCTAAAGTTAACAGACAGTGTTTAAAAAGTGCAGTGCACATGTTTACATATGTTTATTACAGTGACTTTGAATTACCTAAAGTAGTGTGGTAAAGCAACAGATTTGTTTTTATATTTCTGCAATCTACTTTAGTTTGTGTGATTTGTTTTTTTTATCATTCTGGCGAGTAAACAAAAAAATTTACTAGCCAATGGCGATTCAATTGCCAAGGTGTCCGTAGAGGGCTGGCATTCGCTTACTGGATCATTGGACCGAAAACTTTCCCAGAGTTTAGTGGCTTAAAATGATCTGATCGCAAGCAGAGAAGCCAAATTGGGTTAAAGGGTTAGAATAGAAATTGTGCTTCAGTAATTTTGCGTTAATTGCGTTAAATTATTTTAACGCGTTAAGGATTGTAAAATTAATTGCGTGCGTTAAGTAGGCCTGGGCGATAAAATGGTATCGATATTTATCGACGGTACACCTTCGATAACGCTATAAAAAATGTTCGATATAGTGCACGATATAGGCGCGTGCTATGAGTGCGCAGACAGCACACACAAACACGAACATGAGTGCTGTGCCTGCCTGTGATGAGGAGATTGTGAATAAAAAAAATAATATTAGCCAAATTTAAAATAAACATTTGCATTTGAATGCAAAAATAGTACAATCGAATGTTAAGTGTGCGTCAGGGAGCGTCATCAGTGGAGCACAGATGCGGTGATGATGATGAAAGTGACGTTGTAGTTTGATGTTTTGTTAGTCTAGCCCACGAGACGCGCAGTTTCTGCGTTATTCATTCAAAATATTAGAGAAATATAGTAGCTCAATGCGTAGAAGATCTTGATTAGGTTAAAACCAAAACCAAGCCATTCACACACAGCGCATATTCAGCGCATTTTCTAGACTGACAAATATGACTGCTGCACTTGCGTCACACGAGATGTATAGAAAGCCATGCAAAGTTAAAACAGTTTAAACTTTTAGAAAACGCGTCACGTTTTCGTGGAGGTTTATTCCTTTTCACTGCGTCTCATATGTTTTTAAATGGGGATGCTCCGATCAGGATTTTTGAGGCCGATCACCAATTGCCGATCACAGAAAGCAGTATCTGCCGATACCGATCACCGATACCGAACTTTTTAAAGCCTTCATTTTATCATTTATAACTATTTATAGTGATAGTCCAATCAGGATTTTTAGACATTTATTCAGGGCCTGAAAATGGGGGGAATTCCCCTCTTAGGTGACTCTTGTGAGAGGGAAAGCAGCTTTCACACAGGAGTCCGCTACTGATCCGTGGCTGTTTACCACAAACACAACATTTATCCATTATTTTGATTT
>NW_015639507.1:1309264-1317653 GCF_001515625.1 Sinocyclocheilus rhinocerous
TCACTGAACATGCTTTTTCAGCATTGCAATTCTTTTTTTTTACACAGTACAGTAATACAATCTTTCACAGACATGTTTAAACTCAATAAATATAAGCAACACATTATTCAATGCTTTTTACTTTTGCATTTACTTCTAGATTTATATATTAAGTTGCTCAAGCAAGTGGCAAAACATTTAAACTACTTTTCTTACGTTCTCACAAACTTACCATTGGCAGAAACAGTCAGCTCTACTGCCTTTTCTTTTGCATTTAAATCTTTATTACAAGTAATTCTGCGGTTAATAAAGAACTTTGTTATCCTACCTCCATGAGTGACATCTATTATTGTCTTCTTTGTCTAAAAGTTTTCTTTATCTTTACCTTCTTTCCCTTTAAACCTAGCCAAAAAGCCATATGTGTTGACTGTGAAACAGAGTAGACTTTAATAATATGTATTTATCGTGTAATTACTACATTTTCGTGTCAATCCATGGTCATATTTACTGCAAACAATGCGCTGTTACTTTAATTCAGCACTTGCAGCGCAGCAATAGACTTGGTGCAGTCAGAAACGATCTCTGCACTGCTGCAGACGCACCGCTCCTGAACGCACTGCCGGGCCGCAACTGTGTGCAGTAAACGCTTTAATCCGTAAACATGAGCGCAGAAAAAATACGCACCACGTATGCACCAGTATACATACGTATGTCTCCAGGAGAGCACGCGAGCGCTGAATGGTTAAACTGGCAAGAATTTTAAAAAATGCAATTTATAAACTTTAGTGACGATGTGACACTGCCTCGACTGTGCAAGTGACAATTCCTGTGTCAACTGTGCAGAGTGCAGCTCGCTTATAGACAGAGGCGATGTGTGGAGATTTGAAGCCATTTGCGTATTTTGAGAGAGAGAGAGAGAGAGAGAGAGAGTACCTCACCTTCAGCATTATAATTATTTTACCCGCGCCAGACTGAGACGTTGCCGCTGCATGTCGTGCCAAACCTCTCACAGCAGCGTCATCAGCTTGAGATCGTTTTTTTGAGATCTGCCTTTTTAGAGACCGCCGATCAATCATCCCAACGTGATTATCGGCCGATAGTGATCGGTAGCCGATCAATCGGAGCACCCCTATTTTTAAAGGCAATCTGTGTGATGGGCGATTCGGCTCTTTGTATTAAGCAATGCATAAATACGTGATGCTGTTTTGTTCATAAATGTCTATGCAATTCATGAAATTATATTTGATTTATATTAGTTAATTTAGACATAATGCACGTTTTTTTTATAGACAGTTATTTCCTTGTGTTGACAATTTAATGTGCTGCATTATTTTGCTCATTGCGCCCTCCTGTGGCCTCGGGAAACAAGCTAAAAGTTTAACCTATTTAATCTGCGTATAAAACATTAGATATTTGTTTAATTTTTATTTTGTGTGTGACTGTTAAAACAAAAAAATATTTGTTGTTTGTCTCAATAAATTGAGTTAATTTAAAAATACAGTGGTTAAATGTAAAAAAAAAAAATTATATTGCTCTTTGTTTTAAAAAATGTTATAAAATGTTTTAATAATTATCGATACCGAACGATATGAAACATTATATTGTTGATATACATTTTATAATTTATTTTTGTGTATTTAAAAAGTCTAGTTCATGATCATGTGCTAAGGTCATCTTCGTCTACTTCAAAGAAAGTGTGTGTGTGCGCGTACCTACTTAACCATATTTTGGGGACAAATTTGTTCCCAAAAGTGAGCAAAACCTGACAAAATCGCCAAAAACCTCCATTTGGGGACGTCCTCATTTGTAAAACGGGTATAAAAATAAAGTAAACAGTTTTTTTGAAATTTTAAAAATGCAGAAAGTTTTCTGTGAGGGGTAGGGGTGGGTTTAGGTTAAAAAGTGTATAACTGTCTGTATATAAAAACAATAGAAGTCTATGTAATGTCCCCATTTAGATAGCTAAGTAAACGTGTGTGTTTGTGTATTTAGGGGTGTAACGAAACGATATTCAAACCGGACGTAAGTTATGAATATAACAATGGATCTGTGAGACCGAAGGATGACCGTCACTAACGGTCTAAATAGAATGATAACCTTCGTTCCGCCTTCTCTCGAGACCTTATGTAAACATAGTCATGCCCGTGACCCCAGAGGCGGAGCTTCCCGCACTATGAAAGCGGGATGAACTTCCGTATTGTCCTCTTACCTTGAAAGCCTTAGTGTTCTGAGCGACAAGGATTGTGACGGTCATCCTTCGGTCTCACAGATCCATAGTTATAATCATAACTTACAATCTGTTTCGACCTCACTCTGACCGTCACTAACGGTCTAAATAGGATGACTCGTGTCAACAGGGTCGCGAGGAACTACAAAATCCATACCATTTGACCCTCGCTGGGCAATAGACATTAAAACAGCAGTGCTGACTGGTGTTGCACTAGTCACGTCAACTCTGTAAAATGTTGTGAATGTACAAGGCGTAGACCATGATGCTGCTGCACAAATATCCTCCACCTGAACTCCTTTTAGTGCAGCCCATGAAGTAGCTACACTTCTGGTTGAGTGGGTCCGTATTCTGATAGGAACTGGCAACCCTCTTACTGCATAAGCATGGGAGATAACATCAACCAACCAGTGTGACAAACGTTGCTTTGAAAGTGGCAAGCCTAGCCTGGTTTCTCCATAGAAAACAAAAAGCTGAGAATGAGACTTTCTCAAAGGCTGAGTAAAATTCACATAAGTGCGTAATGCCCTTACTGGACATAGGGTGAGCAAACCTTCCTGTCCTGTCTGTGAAGGAGGTTGAACTGAACCATCTCCAGTATTTGATTCTTAAACTGAGGATTAATCACGTTTGGCAAAAAGGCAGGGTTTGGCCAAAGGTGACACTCCTGTGCCATCTGGTTTCCAGCGCAGACAGTCATCACTAACGGATAGAGCACACAATTCCCCTACCCTCTTAGCAGAGCAGAGGACAAGAGGAAAGCTGTCTTCAGGGACAAAGCTTTAAATTCTGCATCTGCCACTGGTTCATAAGGGGGCTTAGTGAGAGAGTCTAATACAAGGGGCAAGTACCAATTTGCATTCCCCCCCCATGGAATGCAGAGATAGATGAGGTATAGACCTTGATCGTACTGGCTGCTTTGCCTTGGTCTAGTTGAGATTGCAAAAAACGACGAACAAGCAGCACAGAGCAGGTTACTGGTTCAACATTTGTACCCAAACACCATTCTGAAAAGGTTCTCCATTTACTGGCGTAATTAGCATGAGTAGATGGGGCTCTAGCATTGTTTAGAGTCTCCCGCACAGTTTCATCTAGCTGCTGAGGGATGGGCTCTGCAGGGGCCATACCCACAAGCGCAGGGCCATTGGGTTCGGATGCCAGATTTGTCCATCCACTTGTGACAATAGATCCACTCGTGATGGTAGCTGCCACGGGGAACCCTGAATCAGCTGAACCATCTCTGGAAACCATGGCCTTCCTGGCCAGCGTGGCGCAACTTGTCCCATATCGGGCCCAAATCTGGGCTACCACCTCTGTATGTAACTACCACTCCCAGGGAAGAGGGCCCATTCTGGACAGAATGTCGGCCGCCCTGTATGCTGCACCCGGAGTGTGGATTGCTCTCAGTGAGGACAGCCGTGGCCATGCCCATATTAACAGATCCGTTGCCACCTAAAGGCATCTTAGTGATTTCGTCCCCCCCTGGTGATTTATGGGATAAACTGCAGAGGTATTGTCCGTTCTTATCAGTTCATGTTTGTAGCGTATAATCTGTAATAGGGCTTTCAGAGCAAGATGAACAGCCCTCAGTTCAAGCACATTTATGTGTTCTGATGGCCAAGGGGGTTCCTATTTGCCCTTTACTGACCTGCCTTTCCAAACAGCTCCCCAATCCATCAGTGATGCATCCATCTGTTGTGATCACTGATCTCCTTTGGGGAATATTGCCCAGTGGGGATCCCCTGCAAAGGAAGCTCTTGTCCCTCCAGGGAAGTAAGGCTCGCATGCAGTGTGATACCAACAGTTTCTTCATTCGGTCCTCTTTCGGACGAAAACGAAAAGAGTTTAACCACCATTGCATAGGGCGTGCCCTCAGCAGACCTAAGGGGATTACTACTGAGGCTGCTGCTATTACTCCCAACAATTTTTGTACCCTGTGAGCTGTCACAACCTTCCTTGTCTGAAAGTGATTTATTGCCTTCTCCAGGTTGTCTACTCTCCAGGGAATAAGACATGCTTCCATTGTAATGGAATTGAAATGCAGACCCAGGAAATCCACCTGCTGTTTGGGCTGGAGACTGCTCTTCTTCCAATTCACTGTGAACCCCAGGAACTGAATATGAGCTAGAACTTCCTCTGTGTTCCGAATCACCTGTTCTTGGGAAGGAGCACAAATTAGCCAATCGTCCAGATAAGGCAGGATTTTGACCCCGTGTAACTGAAGAGGAGCTAGGGCAGCTGCAATCACCCGAGTGAAGATTCTCGGTGCTAATGATAGGCCAAACGGTAGAACCGTGACCTAAAAGGCTTGGCCTTGAAAGGCAAAGCGGAGGAAGGGCCTGTGCTCTGGGCAAATTGGGACGTGAAAATAGGCATCCTTTAAATCCAGGGATGTGAACCATTCCCCTGCTTTTATGGATTGCATTACCATCTTTGTATGAGTCATTTTGAATGGAAGAACTTTTAAGTATTCGTTGAGGCCCCTGAGGTCTAGAATGGGCCGATGACCACCGTCTTTTATTGGCACTATGAAATAAGTTGAATAAAATCCAGTCTGCTGTGCGTCGAAGGGCACCTTTGAAATCGCTCCTTTTTGTAGGAGGACTTTCTACCTCTTCCACCAGTATGGATTTTAATAATGGGTCCTTGACGACAGTCATTCGGACTCTTGAAAAAGGTGGGGGGCGCCGTCGAAACTGCAGCCGGTACCCGTGGGTTATGGTGGATAGAACCCAAGGATCTGAGACTACTTTCTCCGAACTGGCCCGCAAAAGTTGGGAGGAACAGTCGATGGCTGGCCCCTGATTCCTATGCAGGTTCCCAGCCTGCACACCTCATTGAGTTTCCCTGTCGGCCTCCTCCCCGGGACTGAGATTTTCTCTGGGAATGTGTGGCAGGATTTTGCCTTCAGCCGCGAAAGTCTTGCTGAATAATAGCTGGATCACTATTCGTGCGCCTAGACCAAACAGGATGTTGCATCCTCTGGGATTCTCTAAATTTCTGTCTGGGGGATGTGGAAGGTTTGTGACAGGCCCGCTGAACAGTTTCTCTCATTGTGATAGAGCACTCTGCTCTATCCAGCACCTCTTGAGAGTCTGAATGAAAGACCTGACCAGGCACCACTGGCAAATTCATTAGTTCACCTCTTAAGGCATCCGGTAAAGTGGTTTGTGCCAGCCATATTTGTCTACGACATAAAATGACCGAAGACATCGCCTCTCCCACATCACGTGTCAACTGAGAGTGAGCAGCCAGAGCTGAATCAACAAGGTTCTTAGAATCCTGGTCCTCTGTGTCTATTGTTTTTCGCAAGGCTGCTAACAGGATAGCCAAAGCATTGCCTGTACGAGCTGCACGTGCAGAAGCATTAAAGGACTGTGAGATCAGACGGTCCGTTTTAGCACACTGCTTCCTGGGGAAGCGAGGGTTAGCAGAAGCACGGACGGGACCTAAGGCAGTCCATGCATCTATTGCTTGTTCTACTAGCGGCATGTCCCCCAATTCAGTTTCCATTGGGTAACGGGCATTAGCCAACCGTCTACAGCCTGCATTAAATTGAGGCTTTTGAAATGGTTTCTTCCACGCTGTTCTCAACATAGAAGTATAATAGTCTGCCACTGGAATACAAGGTGCAGAATTATTCTGGGATATGCCTTCCCATACACCCCCAACAGGAACTGGATCAGGCAATGGAGACTGCAGGCCAACAATCTTGGCGGCACTACATATTCTAGTTATAAGAGTATTTAAGGAAAAATCCTCCTCCATTGATTCGTTATCCTATTCTGCAGATTCTGAATGAGTTCCCTCGCATTGGCTCACTTCCCCCGACTGCTGTGTATCATCACAAAGAGAGTGGAGTGCAAGAAGAGATAACACATCAGCATCTTTTGTGCCTTTCTCAGGACGGGACTGTTGCCCGACCGTTGGAACGCCTTTCCTTACGAGGAGGTAGAGATGAGGAGGAGGACCGAAGAGCTTCAAATGGATCCATCCTCCGCAATAAACTCTGAACAGCTGCTAGGATCTGCAGTTGAGTGTCCGTATTACCACCTTCTGCTGGTGGAGCTGGCATTGGACATTTAGTCGCCTCAGCCACAATCTCACAGCTTGATTTGTGTGTGGAGTCATGACGATCACGTGAGTGCTTGCGCGGGCGCTTATGGCCGTGCCTGTCCTATGAACGTTCCCTCTCCCTACCACGCTCCGGTACAGAACTGCATGTCCTATTAGCACTGCAAAGTCGTTCATCTCTAGGCAGGTCACAAGCTGCAGAGCAGGGATTATCCACATCCTCTTTCAAATGAGCAATCCCCAAGCATGAAGGACATTCTCTATGCCCATCACGAGGGTCCATTGCTGAGTGACAAAACCTGCAGCACTGCGAATCCATAATACCCTTGTACACCAGGTAAGCCACACACAACACGCTGACTGCGAACAGCAGTGAAATATATCAAGCTCACATACACAAGCCACAGACCCGCACCAGTACGCAAACGTATTTAGCAGGCCTATATCAAGCCCCAACAACTGCGAACAGTGATATAGGGTCTAAGAAAAGATTACAATACTCACCAATTTTGTTATGAAGTATATTCAATTACCTACTGATGAGCACTCTGAAAAATAAACAGAGATGACAATTGCTAGTCTATAGGACTAGCCTAATAAACATCAATGCAGTGATCGTATATCCTGCAAAGAAACACCACAATTTACAGGGACACAAGTAGGCCTGGGCGATAAAACGGTATCGATGTTTATCGACGGTACACCTTCTTCGATATCGATAGAAAAAAAATTCGATATAGCGCACGATATAGGCACGTACTATGAGTGACGTAGACAGCACACACAAACACATGCTGAAATGAGTGCTGTGCCTGCCTGTGATGAGGAGATTGTGAATAAAAAAATAAAACATTAGAAATTAGATTTAAGTTATTTAGTTTAATTTTTATTGTTTGATTGTTAAAACAAAAAAATGTGTTGTTTGTCTCAATAGATTGTGTTAATTATAAATACAGTGGTTAAATAAATAAAAAAATTCTATTGCTTTTTGTTTTTAAAAAAGGTTATAAAAAATGTCAATAATTATCGATACCGAACGATATGAAACATTATATTGTTGATAAATTTTTTAGCTATATCGCCCAGCCCTAGACACAAGGCACCTGCACCACTTGGGTGAAGAATTGAATGGTGAAATATTAGATCGGTTCTTACCCGTACCAGGTCCCTATGGCGAGAAGGATAAAAAGGACAATCTGGAAGTTCATCCCGCTTTTATAGTGCGGGAAGCTCCGCCTCCGGGGTCATGGGCATGACTTTGTTTACATAAGGTCTCGAGAGAAGGCAGAACGAAGGTTATCATTCTATTTAGACCGTTAGTGACAGTCAGAGTGAAGTCAAAACAGATCCGAAAAAACGCTATACACTAGTGATGGGAGAAGCAAACCTTTTCGAACTTTAGAATCAATTGAACCAATTGCTTCGCTAAATGATTCAGCGCTCGAAACACCACACGCTTGTGACGCCTGCTGGTCAGAACTGTGTTTAATGCAACAAAAACTTAGGCCAAAACATGCATAAAAACATTTTACAAACATATTGCAAATGTTTTATTGGAAGTATAATTCATAAAATAATAAAATAACATTAAATGTGAAGTGTCTGTATAATGTGTTTTTTAAAATAAATTTTGTTTGTTTTATGGAGAGCTAGTCTAAACAGGGTAATAAGAGACTATTAACTTCTACTCATCTTTTTAATTACACAAATGTCTCATTAAAAATGTCTACAAATTGTTTAAACTGATCCGAGATCAGGTAAATCCATAGACACTGGTTCAATGGTTCGCCACTAGGGGGGCAATCTCAATGAACTCGCATGATTCAATGGCAAACCATTGAAATTTCAAAATGTTTCGAAACAGTTATGACGTAACGAAGCCTCGTTTACTGAAATCACATGACTTTGGCGCTTTGAAATGCACTCTGAACCACTCATGGCTTAAAGTTCTCCGGCACCGTGCCGGATCTCTGGCGTGCAGCGTTTGGCTGAGGAAAAAAAGAATCCTACATTTAAAAAAAACTTTTTGATATCCCTTTCGAGCCAATGAATTCGCCTACCAATGGTATGAGAGGAGCACAGCTTTCACTCTCAACCAAACTAACATTA
>NW_015639507.1:1319049-1321604 GCF_001515625.1 Sinocyclocheilus rhinocerous
AATTTGTGGAGGTTTATTCCTTTTCACTGCGTCTCATATGTTTTTAAATGCAGTCTGTGTGAATGGCGCTTCGACTCTTTGGATTAAGCAGTATATAAATACTTTTTTGCAATTTACGAAATTATATTTGATTTTTATGAGTTAATTTAGACTTATGCACGTTTTTATAGAGTTACTTCCTTGCGTTGACAATTTAAATGCGCTGCATTATTTTGCTCATTGCGCCCTCCTGTGGCCTCGGGAGACAATTAGACCTATACAATAAAGACCTATTTAATCTGCATATAAAACATTAGAAATGAGATATTTGTTTAATTTTTATTGTTTGATTGTTAAAACAAAAAAATGTGTTGTTTGTCTCAATAGATTGTGTTAATTATAAATACAGTGGTTAAATAAATAAAAAAATTCTATTGCTTTTTGTTTTTAAAAAAGGTTATAAAAAATGTCAATAATTATCGATACCGAACGATATGAAACATTATATTGTTGATAAATTTTTTAGCTATATCGCCCAGCCCTAGACACAAGGCACCTGCACCACTTGGGTGAAGAATTGAATGGTGAAATATTAGATCGGTTCTTACCCGTACCAGGTCCCTATGGCGAGAAGGATAAAAAGGACAATCTGGAAGTTCATCCCGCTTTTATAGTGCGGGAAGCTCCGCCTCCGGGGTCATGGGCATGACTTTGTTTACATAAGGTCTCGAGAGAAGGCAGAACGAAGGTTATCATTCTATTTAGACCGTTAGTGACAGTCAGAGTGAAGTCAAAACAGATCCGAAAAAACGCTATACACTAGTGATGGGAGAAGCAAACCTTTTCGAACTTTAGAATCAATTGAACCAATTGCTTCGCTAAATGATTCAGCGCTCGAAACACCACACGCTTGTGACGCCTGCTGGTCAGAACTGTGTTTAATGCAACAAAAACTTAGGCCAAAACATGCATAAAAACATTTTACAAACATATTGCAAATGTTTTATTGGAAGTATAATTCATAAAATAATAAAATAACATTAAATGTGAAGTGTCTGTATAATGTGTTTTTTAAAATAAATTTTGTTTGTTTTATGGAGAGCTAGTCTAAACAGGGTAATAAGAGACTATTAACTTCTACTCATCTTTTTAATTACACAAATGTCTCATTAAAAATGTCTACAAATTGTTTAAACTGATCCGAGATCAGGTAAATCCATAGACACTGGTTCAATGGTTCGCCACTAGGGGGGCAATCTCAATGAACTCGCATGATTCAATGGCAAACCATTGAAATTTCAAAATGTTTCGAAACAGTTATGACGTAACGAAGCCTCGTTTACTGAAATCACATGACTTTGGCGCTTTGAAATGCACTCTGAACCACTCATGGCTTAAAGTTCTCCGGCACCGTGCCGGATCTCTGGCGTGCAGCGTTTGGCTGAGGAAAAAAAGAATCCTACATTTAAAAAAAACTTTTTGATATCCCTTTCGAGCCAATGAATTCGCCTACCAATGGTATGAGAGGAGCACAGCTTTCACTGCCAAATATTAAAATTATATGGATTTAAACATAGTTTAATCACGCTGTAAAGTGAAAGGTCACCAGTCCGTTGGCGCCCTCTGCAGGTATTTGTTATAATACATATACTTAAGTACATGTACTTAAGTTGGTTATGTTCATATTATGCATAGGCATATTACATTGTGTATTTTAACAGTGTTGTAATTACTTGGTTTTTATATTTTATTTGAGCCAATTATTATTGCCTCATCATTAGTTTATATATTAATAGACATACTAATGCCTGGTTTTCGCTTAGGTTTATTTGTGTTACTAAAAATATCAGATTACTCAGTTGTCAAAATAATCAGTAGATTACTTGATTACCAAAATAATCATTAGTTACAGCCCTAGATTAGTTAAAATATTTCAAAATACAACTGCATTGTTTTACTTTTTGTAATTAAAAGACAAATATTTTGTCATTGAAAATTTCTTAAAAATAGTATTATAATATTGTCTCTTTCTAGTGAACCAAGTATCAGCATTGTCACACCCCTAGTAGTCTCAGCCTCAGACGTCATGCCCACGGAACGTTGGCTGAACGTCTGATGCATATGGCACACAAAAGTGGAAACACTTCAGGAGTTTCGAAGTCGTCATCGGATTGTTTGAATTATACAGGATTTCTGGGAGACATGTATGTCGCCGCATTCTTTAACGTTCCGCCTGGAAACAAAGAGGCCATGACGCCAAACTCCCTCACGAAAGAAGAAAGCCGACAAGTTTACTGTGACGACAAGCGCTTATCAGGATCAACTAAATGCTGAATTTTCAAAAGTATGTGAAATATTTAAAGTTCGCGGCGCAGAATCTTTAAAATACGTCCCAGAGTTTTACAGGTCTGTTATTGTGGCGACATTTCCACGCCCTGAAACGTGACGCTGAAACGAAACTAACTGTGATTGGTTGTTTGACATGTCGATCAAACGGCCTCATGGGTGGGCTTTGGCCAATGAAAGCTGCCATGGATTCCAGACCTTCAGCCGTCAGTCTGAAGGTCTGGCTACAC